>NW_020621936.1:6081673-6381673 GCF_003573695.1 Papaver somniferum | reverse complement strand
TCAGATTTAATCAATCTTGATAATTGCTTTTGTATATCCCACTAGTTAACTCAATTTTCCCTGCTAATATTGCTTATCAAATTAGTAACATCTACCTCTTAAAAGATAAGGACCAAACTCTTAAAAAATATCAACTTAGATGGACTCTAACCAGGTCAGGGGAATATATAGTTAAATCCATGTATGATAAATTGAATGAAACTGGAAGTGATATTGTCAGTCTATACGTGTCTGAATCTTTCTGGAAATCTATGTGAAAGTTTGATATCTCTCAAAGAATTAAGTATTTTTATGGAAATGCTTACAAAATGCTTTATCTACAAACTCTAAACTGTTCGGAAAAGTAAATATATTGATCCTCATTGTACTATGTGTGGAGTAGAAATTGAAACAACTGAGCATCTTTTATTTCATTGTCCTTATGCTAAGAAGTATGGAACTCAACACCTAATCCTATTTATTTAAATCTAAATAGCTCTAGAAAAATTCTAGACCTCTGTAAAGATTGGTTAAATAACCTCAGAAAAGACATTTCTTTAGAATTAATTCTTACTAAGACGTGGTTTATTTGGAATGAGAGATGCAATAGAGATTTTGAAGATAAATCTAAAACTGCAACTAGTTTGGCTTTAGAAATTCAAGGACACATTTCTTTCTGGTCTAAAACAAGATGTAAACCTAACAAGCCTAAGAAGGTTCAAAAGAAGACAACTACTCATGTTTGGCAAGCTCCACAAAAAGATACTCTAAAACTCAATGTAAATGCGACATGGATCTCTGAAAATTTACCTTCCAGTTATGCCTTAATTATGTGAAATGATGCAAGAACTTTTTAAGGAGGAAGAGCAGGACAGTCAGCTCTTACAGATCCTCAAGAAGCAGAAGCTATAGGAGTGATACATGCAGTAACTTGGGCTAAGGAAAAGGATATTAAGAATTTTAGCATTGAAGGAGACTGTGAAAGCCTTTTCAATTACTTTCACGGAAATATTTCAGACATTTCTTGGCGTGCTAAAGCTTGCCTGGATGAAGCAAATAGAATAACTAATCTTAGCACCAACTTTTTGGGATTTCATTTTGTTCCTAGATTAGGAAATATGGTTGCAGATGCTTTAGCCAAATCTGTAAGGACTTTAAATTCTGTTTTAGATTGGGAGACTACGCCTCTATCTTGTATTTTGCATTATCTATCAGTAGATAATTTAATATTAGGAGATTTTATCAATGCTCGATATTAGATGTCTTTACTTCTATTGTAATGCTGACTGAGTCCTAGTTTTTAATGAAATATCTTATTCAAACACAAAAAAAAGTATTGTCGTGGACACATTTAAATTCTTAAAAAACTATTACGCGGACATGTTATAGAGTCAATGATGTTTTTATTAGTGTTATATAGCACACACATACAAGTATTCGAGGTGCAGAGAAGAACCGAGGTTTAGTCAAGTCAAGGCACGTGAAGTCAAGACTAAGTTAAGCGACCGTGCTATACTTGCACGCGAAGTGAAGACCAAATCGAAAGTTAATTCTATATTATTATGTAATTAATTTTTAGACATATATTACCTAGTCAAAGATATCTAAGATATGATATTATCTTTCTAGGTTTAATTCACTCTATAAATTGGAGTGTCGTATGTAGATTTAATCATCTCAGAATGTTCCGATGATCAATAATGTTATTCATCCTACGGGGTTGGTTGTGGACGTATGTCGAGTTGACCGGAACACGTTAAACATTGTCTTTGCTATGATTTTTGTATGTAGATTTTTTCTTTTTGATTGTTTAATTTTATCATTCAGATATCAATGATACTAATCTTAGTTTTTACCTATATATCAACATTTAAGAATTTCTCACTAAAATTGATAAAGTATGAATGTAATTTCTCAACAATGTTAATAAATTGTTGATAAATAACAAATTTTTCTAAGAATAAGCATACTCACTAATGAAATACGAAAACTCAGACACTATTAGTATACATTTATATTAGAAAAGTATGTGATATGTGCATATGATGTCGCCGATATGTCTGCCATGGAGACGGGTGCGTCCAAATGTCAGACATGAGTCTGACGCGGACACATGACTACTTTAGGCGTGTCCGCGCTGCATAGATTAATGGTCCTTTTGTGAATGGATATATGCGTGTTATAAAATCTATCAAAGTTGTATGTTACTTAACAAGATGAAAGATTTTTTTGGCTTCATCATTTTTTGACTTAAAATAAACTTAAATTTAGGAAGTTTTTTCATGGTTACGACAGGGGTATCAAATTCCATGGGAAGGATTTAGTAATATGGGTTGGTTTGTTTTATATGGATCTTGGTATCTCTCATAGAATTTGGTACCAGTCTTTTATAGAATTTGGAAGCACCAGTTCGAGCTCTTGGAATTGGGTAAGTTTAAGCTCTTCATGTTATGTTTGTTTGAGTTTTCCAAGTAGTTGTGTTAGAGCATATCTCGGTTGAACCCACCAAGTATTAGTATGTCGACTTTGGTTGTCATATTTTAGTATCAAAACTCATATAGAGTCGCTTGATTACTAGAGTCAACTTCGTTTAGATTAGACTAGAAAGTCTAGGAATGTTGAGACTTACAAGTATTACTATGAATACCTGAAGAATATGAAGAAGTAACGACTAGAACGAAGACATCATCCTTCCACTTGAGGTTAGTAATACTAACTGGATTTGGTTCCATTCCTAACATATCTTTCAAGTCTCTTTATATTGAAAACATAACATGCGAACCTATATTTATGACATTCTAGTGATTAAACTTGGTCATAACATTATGATCAAAGTATCAAGGAATTATATTGAATTACGAAGTATGACGTTTATCTTTTGAACTTCATAAATACGACACCAACATAATCTATGTATATAGTTATTTGATTATGTGTGGGATACAAGTGTGATTTCATCCAAGAAAACTATGTATTATTACATTAGTTTAAGGAAGTAGATGTATGAACTTGTTTCATAATCGAAAGGGAAATCATAAATGTGTTGGTCTGGTTTTCATTGAAGATTATTTGAATGACCAATGCAAGATGACAAGGTAGAACCAACCTTAACTTATGCTGAGAATCAAGGTAGAACCGGTCATAGCCTATATTATGTGACAAGGTATAACCGATCCTAACTAGTATCGGGAGACAAGGTATAACCGGTGATAGCCTATTTTGAGTGACATGGTATCACCGATCCTAACTAGTTTGGGAAGCATGGTATATCCGGTCATAACCTATATTCAGTGACATGGTATAATCGATCCTAACTTGTATTGGGAATCAGGGTATACCCGGTCATAACCTATATTGGGATTCATCGTATAATCGATCCTAACTTAGTTTGGGAGTCATGGTAGAACCGGTCCCAAGAGCAAAACCGAGTTTCCAATATTCACATATTTCTTTATGTTGTGTGTGAATTTGGAATTAGGGTTTGCTAAGATAAACAACTTCTAGATATCGACATTATTTGAACATGTGCATAACTCTTATCATTAATTGTTTAAAGATATTCCTTGATGCTCAAGGTGATCCCAAACCGAAATATTAAAAAGCATTTAATTCTGATTTTCGATTTTATATGTTTTATTTACCAACAATTAAAATATACTCTAGAAAAGGATTATTAGTTAATGTAATAAACTAATAATAGAAATTTTCTAAGAGAAATTTCGGAAATATTGCTTGATATTAATTGGAAATAGGAAAACCTATATTAGGTACTTTATTGCATATCTTGAGAAATATTTTTGGTTCTGAAATTTCCTTGTTTTCCAAATAACCTTGGTCTATAAATACTTGAGTTTGTATTTCTTGCAAACTATCCTAAGAACCAGGAAAACTTCATTCGTGTTGTTTCTGGTGGAGCCGTCTATCCGGAGAGGAAAATACCCTAATTAGGCGAAATCTCTTACTCATTTAAAGACTTCTCTGTGATCAAGAAGCTCTATGAGTACCATTAGTGGGAAACTGGAAAATTGCATTGTTATTTTAGTTTTCGATTATTAATTTGATTGACTAATGGTTGTTGTGACTGCACCTAGTTTGATTATTCTGGATAGACTTCTCTTCTGACAAATGGGTCACTAAAACTAGATCAAAGTATCGACTGGATATTTAGAAATGTTTTTAGATCTAAAGACATCATGTGATAATCCATTGTCAACAGACTCCGTTCTGTGTGTGATTGATCACAAGAGGATTCAAGTTTGTGTTGTGCAGGTACTTTAAAGACAATCGAAGATTTAAAGACGAAGAAAATTTATCCAATTAGTTTTCGTATCTCGTAAATTTTGTGCACACATCTTGATCGTCTGGGATCCAACTAGATCTTGTTTATCCTTGATAGAATTATGATTATCTAGTCGATAAGATCGACATCACTTTCTATATTGTCTGATTGTAAATCCGGAAATTGTTTATTTCGTTAATTAAGATTCGAATTGATCTAACCAAAGGAGTTTATTAGATTAAACATAAGAGCCTTTGTCGATGACTCAAAATATCTTTTACCAAATATTGAATAAAGTAGTTACAAAATAGATTTTTTCCTTTACTGTTTGAAATACGATCAAAAGGAGTAAAGAAACTTGAGATAGTGATTTCTATCTTGAGACTCATGTGCGTGACCAAAAAGTCAAAGACGCAGGGATACTGAGGAAACTAAGTAATTATGGGTAGTTTACTTGGTCTCAACTATACGAAGTTGGCTTGTGTTCTTTATATAGCGGCTTAATTCTGAGAGTATTTAAAACTAGACTAGGTCCTGAGGTTTTTCTGCATTTGCGGTTTCCTCTTTAACAAAATCTTGCTGTGTCATTTACTTTACTTCGAATTATAATTGTTTATTATAATAAATAAAATTACACTTGTACGTTAATCCTAATCACCTAATGTTGATCTTATAGTAAATCGGTTTCGGACCATAACTATTATCACGTGAATATCTTGAAGTTGTATCGCCTCGACTTTGTCCATAGACGATCACTTAAGATATATGTTGAAATTAAAAGATTGTGGTGTATTTGGGTACCCTCGTCTTTTCAAGTTGGATTGGCTTTTTTAGGAGGGAAAAACAAAAAAAATCGGATTGAATCGAATTCCCTACGATCTTAAAGACTCTAGCGAAAAAATTTCAAAAATGGTTCTGCCAGGCAGAATAAAATACCCGTTTTATTTATATTAGCTAGATTAGATAGGTGTTCTGATCTTATTAGTGGTAGGATCTATATTTCTGGACATGTTATCTTCAATAAGTCGGTCTTCCTTTTAAATCTTTTTTTTGTTGTACCTATCGGTATCACTAGTTGTCAACCCCTTTATTTGAGTCAGCATCATCTTTTCCTTGTGCAGATACTCAATTTTTTCTAATTTCACCTGATATTCATATATCTTCTTCCATACCTTTACACAGTACAACTCATGTTATACCTTTGAATGATCATCAGGTGATTATGAAAGCTAATATAGGTATGTTTAAACAAAACATAATGTTTACAACCAAATATTTAGTCTATCTTCTTTTGAATATAATGGTGTTCTTGTTAGAGTACTGTTTGGTTAAACCCGTCAAGCGATATGTCAAGTTTGGCTGTCAAGTTTAGTTCCATAACCCGAATCGTTTTACTAAGATCAACTTCTTTATGTTAGACTAGGAACATGGAAATATTGAGACTTTCTCTAGTTACTCATGAAGATCTGAAGACGAGGCGAAGACAAGGAAGACAACATTCTTCATTTCGAGGTTTGTAACTACATACTTATTCCATTTTTATCATTGTTCTTTCAAGTATATTCATTGAAAACATAACAAGCAAAGTTATGTTTGTTATAATGACTTTAGTATTAGTGACTTGGTCAAAAAGAGTGATGTACAATAGTTATCTCTACAATTGAAGTATATAAAGTTATAAAGTATGGTTTTTCCATGGGTAACGTGTTTTCGACATTGCATTAATTGGTAGCTTGTTATTATTTAGTGTGTTGGACTTTCGGGTGAATCCTTACTTTATTATTACATTAGAAAACAATTTCAGAAAAACCTATACTGAAGTAATTGACTTGCCAAACTTGTTTTGTAGTCGAAATAGGATTTATGAATGATCCTAGAAGTAGGACCGGTCCCTTGTTTTGTAGTCAAGATATAGTATTATTGATCAACTAATATTGACAACAAGCTTGAGATAGAAAAACTTGTGGGTTCAACCGAGCAATGCTATAACACTATTTCTATGAATGACATGTTGTGAGGACGATTTGATGAAGGTGGAGGATCTTCAAAGAATCGTTTATTTGTATTCCTTAGAAGATCTCTAAACTATCGAGGAAACACAGTTGTCAAGATCCTTTTCAGAATTTTTGTTATCGCTTTCATGATATTTCTCTGACATACAAATACTTTTACTCTTTTCAGGATTGCTAATGTTTTTAGTGACTTTAAAGGAAATGACTTTTTCGGTCTCACTGTGATGTTAATGATCGAAGATCTTACTTTCCAATAAGATCACTTCGTGTAAGAGTTGAAAGATTGTTTCCTTATGTGATGACATGTTTCTTGTTAGACTCGTATTGAGCTGGTAAAAATCTAATAATTTTTAGCACAATATCCTTTTTTCGAAATTATGTTTCCTAGCTAACACATGAGAGCCATTCACTATTTCAGAAATTTTGAGATTAAATTCCTCAAACGAATTTTCATCAGCCATACAAAGGTTTTCCTAGTCAGAACTAAGGTTCTGAAGCCGTGCTTCATTTTTTGATGTATTTCCTTTGAATACGGTTTCTAAGATACCCAAACAGCCTTCGACGTTTCACATGTAGACACATGATGTTGAAGATCTTGGCTTACAAAAATGTATAATAACATTCAATCCATCAAAAATTTTTCTTTGCAACACTGATTTCAGTAACGTTATATTCACCAATATCCTTGTCAGAGGTTACACCGTCTGCAATAGATATTGGATGAGTATATCCTTTGACAACCTTCATCCATATACTAAAATCATGAGCTTGTAGGAAGGAACGCATAGCTATTTTCCACCATGAGTGATTTGAACCATCAGAGGCTAACAAAGATAAAACTCTTGTTCATAGATTTCAAATCGCTAAAAACACAGACTTATTAGGTATTTTCGGTGTTTGCGTGCTCTGATACCAATTTAAAAGAAGAGGTTACCAAGTACACCACCAATTTTTTTGTTTCGGAAACCTGTATAGACAAACTCGTAAGAATCAGTTGTACAGATCAACAAATGAGATTACGTACCTGATTTATAAACAAGTTTACTTAGACTATATCAAAAGTCAATATCCAAAAATCAACGTAGTATGTACATGAACTATTCACGAACCGAGTTATAACAAGAACAAGTCTTGTAATTTATATTTCAAGACTTGATACAGTTTGAGCATGAAAAACTGTCTAGGTTGTTTGGCGTACTAGTTATAATATTTTTATTTACTCATTAATTCTACCACTCTATCCACTGAGACAACGTCATATGCCTTCAGTATAATTAATGAATTGCAAATAACAAACTTCGAGCTCGAGCTTGTACTTCATTAATCTCGAAACATAATTTCAAGCAATGGATATTCATAAGTTTATTGCTTCTGAGGTTGAGAACAATTTATAAAGCTTTAGAAACTTGTGTGCTTGCTAACGTGTAGTCCCATCTATCATTTAAGGTCTCCAAGCAATTCTTTGAGTTTGCATTTATCTGTTTTTTGTGCCACTTCGCCCCAATATACCTAACAAATGCAAAACAAGCATAACACAAGAAAACTGACTACAACAATCATAAAAAATAAATAAATTAGTGTACCATGAAAAAGATGTTTTAGACACAACCAGGTCGAAACTTGTCTAATTTGGCCGAGTTAGAAAGCAAAACAGAAATAATTTGGGATTGGGACGCACAGGATACCGGTTCATTCTGGCATACTAGGCTATTCACCACCAAAATAACTTCACTGGAAATAAAAGAGGGAAAAGAAAGGTTATCCATTGAGAAAGAGCTCACTGGTGAGAGAGCAGAGGGAAACGAAAAAAGAGAGAAGCAAAAATGTTGGGCCTTTCATTGGCTTCACCGTCAAACACAGCAATCTTCAATCCTTCTTCACTACTTACAAAGAACAACCTCAAATCATCTTTCCACGGTATCCGCGTCAAGAACGTATCCCTCCCTAAAATGCCCTCTTTCTCATCATCTTCATCTTCCTCTAAGTCATCTTCAGTAGTGATGATGTCAAAAAGAGAAGAAGAGTTGAAAGAAATCAGAGCTAAATCTACTGAACAAATCAATGATGAAATTATCGATATTAAAGGAGAATTACTCATGCTCAGACTACAAAAATCAGCTCGCGAAGAGTTCAAATCTAGTGATTTTCGGAAAATGCGCAAAAGGGTAACCATTTATTGTTCTTTTTGTTAAAATTCCTAGAGATAATGTTGTTTTTTATGGAGAATTGTCTGAAATTTCGTGTTTTTCTTATGACATTTATTTACATTTCTGTTATTGTTTTGTTAGAAAGAATTGGCTACAAAAGATTAGGGTTTTAGGTCAGTATTCCAATTTTCTGATGAGCTTAAAAGTTGGGAATTCAGATGATAACTAGGGTGATAACTAGAAAGTGTTTTTGATTGCTATAGGTAAGGGTTAGTACTGCAAAGTCTTTAATGAAGGTAGGACAAGTTTCATTGCTTCGAACTGAGATTTTTAGATTCCAATGTTGCATAGCGAAGTGTAGTTTCCGAAAAAGGGATAAGATGCTTATCAGTTTTGGACCGTCTAAGTCATAGTTACTGAAATATCTGGTTGTGAAGGATTACGTTTATCCTTTAACTTCCACTGCAGAATATGTGCTTTGTTTGTTTAGAACGGTTCTGTTTCATCCTTGAAAAGCTATTTTTGATCAGCCACTCTACACTTGTAGACGGATAATTTTTTCATTGTCATGTTGTTCAACTGGTGGTACGGAGAAAATGAAGATAGCTTTGCATTGTTTGAAACAGAGTCAAATAGATATAGGCTGTCTGGTGATGGAATGAGGCATGGTGTTGGTAATTGTTACTATGTTGCCATTAGAAAGAACATAAAGATTACCATAGAAGTAGGTACAAGATTAAAGTGGTGCTAAAGTTGAATGAATATTCCTTATGCTATTAGACAAGGGAAAATTCCTCTTTCCTTCTCTATACTGTGCTGGTGCTTCAAGTTCTGTCGTTGGATTGGTGTAGAAAGTGAAAGTACATATTTAAATTTATCTCTGCTGGTGTGTTTTCATCTTACCACATTTCAATTATATAACTTTGTAGAATTCTTCTATTGTTTTAGAGAATGTTTGATGTTTCCAGTTATGGGTGTTTATCAAACAAATGAATCCAATTGTTTATGATACCGTTACCATTGGTTCCTTTTCCGTTCCCTATGCTTCTTTAACTCTGGTCTAAAATTATAGGTAGCTCGAATGCTGACCGTAAGAAGAGAAAGAGAGCTTGAGGAGGGAATTAAGAAAAGGTTGTCAAGGAAACTTGACAAACAATGGAAGAAGAGCATTGTGGTCAGGCCACCCCCATCTCTAAGGAAAATGCAAGAGGAGGAGAGGGCTGCAGAAGCAGCAGAGGCAGAGAAGGCAACTTGAGCCTGGCTGATGCACTCGTGTATAAAAAATGGTTCTCAAATTCCTTGTATTTGAGTAACACTCCTTTAAGGAACCATTTTCTGAGTTAAATTTTCATTTTATGTAAAAGTTAACAATTGCACCATGTTTTTAGGGCTTTTATGAAATGGAACCACACTCCCAATTTGAGGAGTTTTAAAGTCTCAAACTGTTGTCAGTGTAAAAAAAAAAGTTGCTCCAAATAATGTAGGTTTCTTAGAAACTTTTTCCAGCACAAGAGAGTCCTGGGGGCAGCAGCCCCCTAGGTGGGGGGTTGATAATCAAAAAGTGAATAATAATAATAATATCCAGTAGTGTAATTCTATATTTTGGAGCAGCTGTGGAGTGGGACCTGAGCTCTGAATGTTGAGGAAGTGAAATGTCTGGCCACCTTAGAACCCGTAATGTGGGAAATACGCTTAAAGCTGGCAAAATATATTATGGAATCTGGTGCAGCTAACGTATCAATGCCTCGTGTTTTTGGGTCTGGGTCTCCTGATTGAATGTAAATGGAACATGGCTTTTGTATAATTTACTAGTTTCTTTGTTTGTTGCGCATTTATTTAGCTTGTAAACCTGCCTCTTTGGGCAGTCTATATGGTTGTAGGATCATAAATATAAAACTTTCACGATGTTAAAATGAAACCAACATTACTTAAATGTCTAACCTTTGACAGAACTTAAACCATAGAATTACACTAGTAGTATAGTGGATACAACTTTTTTAAAGTTAATGAAAGAATAAGGTGGTTGCAACCTATCTCCACTACTTGAACCCCAATTCAGTGTGGCGTGTAACTTCATTCCATTTCAGTGAAACGAACAAAATTTGCATATCAAGTAATTCTGTTTAACATCAACTTCACTTTTGAACAATACACAGCTCAAACCTTCTAATTTTTTCATTATAAATGTCAGACACATTCAGGTTTATAATTTCATAATCAAAAGCTCTCTGTCTCTCTAAACTTCAAAGAGAAAAAAGTTATGGCATTCCTTAAAATTTCCATGGTTTCTACTGTCTTGGTTCTTATTATGTTTCTCTGCTATAATCTTCAACCTTCAACTTTCGTTAGGGCAGATGATGAATTGATCCATCGAGTATGTCACAACACGGATGCACCAACAGTTTGTAATCAGTGTGTCAAAGCTGATAATCGGAGTGACAATGCAGATAGTGTTGGAATTGCGACGATCGTTGTTGATTGCGTAAAAGTTCAAGCTGTTTACTTACAAAGCAATATTTCTGCATTAGCCTCTAAATACAAAGATGATTTTGCTGCAAATCAAACTATTACCAAGTGCCAAGAATGGTTTTCTCATGCAAAGTCAGATCTCAGTGCAGCTACTCAAGGGTTAAAGACTGGTGATTACGATGCTTCAGATAAATCGGTATTCGAGTCATTAATGTATCAGAGTGCATGCAAATACAAGTTTGAGAACACTCGGAAGATAAGAATTACATATCATATCTCTTTTGGGTTTAACATGTATGAAGAACTCTCGCAAATAGCTTTGCGTATCATCAATCATCTTTGAGTCGCTACTTGTTATGTTTTCACTTCTCATCAGTACGTAGTTGCTGTTGTTTAATGGATTAGCACCCCTAATCTGTATTAAACTGGCTTTAGGAGTATATTTATTCGAAATATGATGAGAAGAATTTATCTGTTATTGTCATGGTTGAACTTCATGACTGAGGTGATAACTATGTAATGTATGAAATGAAATTTGAAGACTATTTGAATTTACTTGTGTAGTTAATCGCTGATTATTCATATTTGTGTTTTAAAAACTGAATTTTTAGATCATCACCGGTATCCTATCGGAGAACTGCATCCATCGTCGTTAGACTCATTATTATCCGGTGATGATCCAAGTCCTTCCCTTTAGAGATACGGCAGATTGGTCATTGGACTCATTAATATAACAAGTTATTGGTGGTAGAAGTATAAAAACAAGTTTCCTGACAACATTTCAAAATCAAACAATCCAGTTAACACTCGGACATTATTTTCTCTTCCAAACATCAGTAAAAATGAATGCAACAAAAAACATAAACTTATAATAGATTACAAATGCAAATGCAAGATCTCGGGGTAACGATTCAATCAATTAAGTTAATATACAACTTCGCTCGACCATATAAGTTCAATATCCAATTCTTTTACGGCGAAGACAAGGAGATGAAATGAGCCTTCTTATCAGGTAGATACGAAATTCCACCACTTGTACAGACCAAAACTGTAGACAATAGCATAGACGGTATATCTAACAGGATAGATTTTAAACCTGCACCGCAATGAGGTTAAGAAAAGATCAGTTCAATTCTTAGAGTGCATATTCAAAATTAGAACACCTTGCAAAGATGTGAGAACTATCGATACTTGAGCAGCGAGCCAGCGACTATAACCATAGCTTGCAAAATCACTACCAAATAATTAACTTGCTGAAACATACTTATATACTGTGCACCATTTATAACTAGCGGCCGGGGAATCTTCTCCTCAGCCAGGATAAGCATATTATATACAACAACTACTATGAGTATGGCTACTCCTAAAGTAGATCGAGTATCTGGATGCCATTGTTCAGTATACCTACATTCTTCCATCCTACTTACCGAAATGAAAAAAAATAGTCTCTATCCCATCCTAATCCTCATTAGGAACACAAATGTGCCTATAGGAGAGGCAGCTCAGCAGCTACATTCTTTCATATTGTTTAGGGCTATCTAGAATGTAAAGAACAACTCAAGTGTGTGCATCACATGTTCAGTAGCCTTAGAGAGGACTTCGTTGACGGCTGTAACATCTCTTAGTTTATAAACTCAACCATGATAAAAACTTACACAATATTCTAAGAACCTTGCACAGTTCTCCTAACAATCAGTCCTGCATTGTAGTAAGCGCCCTCAAGGTCAGTAGCGAACTTTAAACCCAATCACGACAATTTAGTTTATGGAGGAAAAATGTGGACTAGAGCTGTAGAGCACATTAGCCTCTAAAGGTAAGTTCCACACTCAAATTCAACTAAGAACCTTCAGTAGAAGTAGAGGCATTTCAAGCTTAGGTTGGTTAACAAATGCAATTCTGAAATACTAAATTCCATCTCAATTTCTTTTATCAACACTATCCTCCTACATAACCATCGCTTTTTCATGTACCATTTACCTCACCAGGAGCTGAATGACACACAACTTATCACTCTTACACAATTTCACGGAGCTGTTAGATAATGTGTCTCAGGACAAGTCACTAAATATATGAATCAAACAACATTTGCATTGCCCATTATTCAAATGATCTTGCATATCTTTCACTTTAACTTTCCTACAGAAAATTATAACTAATTTTTTTTCACTATCTACTCAACTAAGGAAACACATAAATTCTGAACAGCCATGAGATTCTGAAAAACCCTAAGTTCTAGACAATAATAGACTAGGATTTTGAACTTTGAACACAAATCATAAACAATGGGCAACACATAATAAAGAAACTCAAAATGAAAAAACAAAACAAAATGTAATTCCATGACAAAGGATCAAAATAAAACTAGCAGACAAAAGAATATACCTCTTGGGTTCAGAAGAATTTGAATCAATAGCATCAGCAGGCATAGGAGAAGTCCACTCAGAAAAATCCCTATCGAAGAATTCCCAATCAGGCAAAATAATACCAGCAATAGCAAAAAGACCAAAAATATAAGTTACAATCATTTTCTTGAATGAGTAAGTGTAAAAACCAATGAAAAATATAATAGCTCCTAAACAAATTAGTGAAGATCTAAGAACAGCATCATTAGCCATAGTTGTTATTGTTGTTTGCTGAAACAGAGAAACCCTTAGTCTTATTTTAGATCTGTTAGGTGCCCTAGTAAATGTGGTCGCATTCATGTAGAAAGCATGATTTTTTTTGCAGTTACTACTATGATTCATCTTGTTTAGTTAGGTGTTAAAAACAGTCCAACTGCTTTAAAAGCTTCCTTGAAATGACAGTTGATTGCCTTCTGTGGATTGGTTGAGTCTCCATAATGTGCCACGTGGATTCATAACTTCAACTACCTTGTGACTAGTGCAGCTGGGTTTAGATCATTCAGCCCATCTTATCACCTAAAGTGTACTCCAACTAGAAATAAAATGGAGAAAAAGGTGATAATAATTAACCTCGCCAAATTTTCAACGTTCCCTGAAATCTTCGTCTTTCTAAGTACTCCAATGATTCCAAAGGTTGTAAATTTAACATCACCGTTGTTGAAGATCCGTAGCTATAATATATTATGTAACATCAAAGTCCAATTGCATCACGACTTTAACAATAATACTACGGTGATATGTATCACTCCCCCTTAGTCAATACTCCATCTCACATGGAAACCACACCCCCTTACACAATGATCCGAAAACCATATGTATATGTAGTAGAACTACACATTAATTCTCCCCCTTTTTGTCAATAAAATTGGCAAAGGTACAAGAACGGGATCCTAACGAAATTTTCGAGAAGAGACGTTTCATAGACTAAAAGAAAAAAAATACATACCAACTTAATTTAGATGCAATCATAAAGCCAAAGCTAAATGCATTCATCAAGGAGTTTTAAGATACAAGATAACCCCTATAAAATTCCACAGTCGCACACCCCGCAAGATATTACCATTAAGCACAAGTTCAAAAGAACTCTCCCCCGTTTGATGTCATTCCCGAAAGAACAACAAGAGCGACCTTAATTTCGAAAGAAAAGAAGGATTTTAAAATTGGACACCAAAAACCATATAAATGATTTTCTATATCCAAAACACAACCAAATTAATCACAAGTAAACCCATGATTAATTTAATTGGAATACGCAACTAAATCAAACCACAAAAATGATCAAATTCATTGAAATTGCTCAACATAAGTAAACTTACGGAGTTACGACTAAGATAATCATACGAAGATGACTAACTTAATCGTTCACATACTCAACATAAAGAAAAACCTTATGGAATATACGACTACATTAACCAATTGAACATGGTTAGTATAGCCGTTCATATACTCAACACAAGGACTTGTGAAATATATGAAAACTCAACTAGACTGATTATAAGAGAACTCATAATTAATCTAATTGGAATACAAAGAACCAAATTAATCACAAAAGTAATCAATTTAATTGTCAAAAGTTTTGCTCAACAAAATAAGAATTTTTGGAGCAAATAACTAAATAACCAACCAAGATGATTAATTTAGTTCGTAATGCTCAACATATAGCATCTTATGGAACAACCAACAAAGCCAATAAGAATAATCGACTTAGTTGTATCGTGCTCAACATAAGATACACAATGGAGCCTTCACGGTAAAACATAACAAAATGGATCAATGAAGATCAATACCGTGGATATCATACAACGATCTATTCTATTTTCCATCATAACGACATAATAGACTTTATCCTTGTCAAACAAAAGATTTTATCCTATTTTCCATCAAATACATGATTGCATAGGCATAACTTTTGTAAATGTCAAAAATCCATTCGTCCTTTCATCAATACAAATATCAATTTATGAACTACTTTACTTTTAACACAATATGGGACCTTTAAGTTCACGGACGCAAACAATACATATCCCATAGTCAAATTGCAATATCACAAAATCATAAAGATCAATACTGCAATAACATCATCCTCCAAGTATTTTTAGAATTTAATACCAATAAACCTAAAAAATAAACAGAAGATGAAAACAAAAATAACTATGTGTAGTCACAATCATCGCTATTGAAGGCACTAGTTATTCTTCCAACTAATCCAAAAAAGAAGACATACTAGGCAAAAAAAAATACAAGATAGAGAGAATCATACTCCATCGTTTCCCTGACAGCGAATAGGGATATAGGCAGTACAAGATCCTCACAAGACATGGAGTCTTTGAGCTTGTGAACGCCAGCCTTCTCTGCATCATCAGAGAGATGATTCTCTTTACGAAGATCATTGATTTGAGATTTTATGAGACCAAGGTCAGACACAACCTTTTCCAACTCAGTTTTCACCTTATCAAGACCTTTTAAAGTATCAACAAGCTGTTGTTTTGCTTCCCCAAAGTACTTAAGAAAGTCATGAACAACTTCAGCAGAGATCATATCATCCTTCTCAACATCTTCATGAGAATAAGCAAAGAAGCATGAAGCGCTGGGATGATCTTCATCTACAAGTGTTCTCTTCCTCGTGGAATCAACCTCAACACTTTTGTCAAGAAACCCTTTTGCGAAACCACCATAGCAAGAAGAGGAGGAAGACATTCTTTGAAAATCCAAAAACCACCAGAAGTACACGTACGTAACTTGTAACCCTAAGAGGTTGGATATTTTATCCTTGGGTACAACAATTTAGGGTTTCAAAAAAAAAACTGTTGACTTGGGACAGAACGGAATCCGTTCGAGTACAACAAATACCCAAGAAATAACGTCCTTCAATCATTCTGAAAACATGACCTAAAAACAAATTTTAAGACAATATGCAACATCTTCTTTTGACTTAACCAATACTTGATCTTAGCGGATCTGTCAACACAAGTTTAACTATGGACAATAAGAAAATAGCTTAACTTAACAGATGCAAGTAACAAGTATACCTGTTTTTAACACAACTTACTCAACAGGATTTTATATGAGTAAGTTCTCGAACCTTGTGATTAATTAGCACAAGTACGAGCCACAGGCTCATTACGAGGTTTATGTCTTTGGTTAAGTTTGTTTTTCCTCTTAGTTTTAGAGAGGGATACTGTTTGACATGAGATATTGTCATAAAATTTACTGTCATCAAAATAAGAGATATAGTTAGAGTTCTTACCAGAAGTGCCTTGACATGAGGAAGAAGATATCTGTTGACAAGCTCTTTGTATCTTACAATTATCTCTTTAATATCTTTTCTTATCTTATCAATCTTCCTTTCTTCTGGAATGACTTTCTCAACAGGAACGATGTTGCTTTTAGAGACAAGGCATTGAACTTCCTTTGGACGATGTTTATTAAGACGTCTATTCTTCCCTTGAACATTGGAGGAACTTACTGTACTGACTTTCTTGGTTGCATACGCATGATAGGTACGAAAACCAATTGGCTCAATCATACGGATGTCAGTCACACCTTTGAGAATCAAATCTAGGGTGTGTTGAAGTTGAACTAAGGAGTCTTTATTCAACTTGGAGTTTCTATTTTGTCTAACATAGCACTTGGTCTCAAAAACAAGACATACCTTTTGATCATGATGCAGTCTTAATATCATCGTCAGAAGAGTTGTCTCTTTTACAGAATGTCCCAAGTTCAAGATTGGAGTAAACATTAGGAACATCTGTATTTACTTCTGAATGTAAAGCATTAGAAGTTCTTGGTACATTAGATTGCCTTGAACATCCTTGAATGGAGAGTTTATTCAAGCGGCGTTCAATATACAAGGCATCCTTTTCGAGGCTGGCCTCAAGAGTCAAGCATGAAGACTGATCTTCAGCGTTGCCATGGACTTTGCAATCTCTTACAATACCAAAAAGAACATTGACATAGTGTTTTAACTGATTCATTCTAACAACTTGAATTCTAACAAGATTTAGAATCAATTTACTCTCTTCAGTTGTATCCCATTCATTAGAAGAGAAGGTCTCTTTCGAAGGGTAGTCATGAACACTCATGTCATTGTCTGTCTGTCTCGTCGAACCACAAGGTTTCTCTATATTCGAGATTGAAATTTTCTCTTTAATAGATTTAGACAAGAGAGAATCTTTATTACTGGTGACGCGTTTATCAAAGATAATACTCTTGTCCATAGAGTCATATTGCTACAAACACGGACTTGTTAGGTCTTAAACGTGTTTGCCTGCTCTGATACCAATTGAAAAAGCGGAGGTATAACAACACCACCCTATATTTCGCTTAGAAATCTGTATGGACTAACTCCGAAACGCTTTCTAGAGAATCAACTAGATAGTCAGACTCAATATAGGTAAAAGTATCTCAAGGAGTTAATATCTCTCTATTGTTTTGATTTACTCAAGCTAATAGAAATCAGCGAGTCCTAATCAAACACAAGGAACAACTTGGACGGTACCAAAGACCAATGTCCAAGGATCAATTAATAATAATCAACAACCAAAGGTTGGATTAATCTAATTGATGATCCAAACGCACAATCTGTATTATTTCAATTATAAAGATAAACAATATAATGCGGAAACTGAAATAACACAGACACCAGAAATTTTGTTAACGAGGAAACCGCAAATGCAGAAAAACCCTGGGACCTAGTCCAGATTGAATACACATTGTATTAAGCCGCTACAGACACTAGCCTACTCCAAGCTAACTTCGGACTGGAATATAATTGAACCCCAATCAGTCTCCCACCGATCCAAGGTACAATTGTACTCCTATGCCTATGATCCCAGCAGGATACTGTGCACTTGATTCCCTTAGCTGATTTCACCCACAACCAAGAGTTGCTGCAACCCAAAATCGCAGACTTGATAATAAACAAATCTGTCTCACACAGAAAAGTCTATCAAAGGATAAATCTGTCTCCCACAGAAAAACCCTAGGTTTTGTTCCATCTTAACATATGAAAATCAAGATGAACAGGAACCAATTGATAATCTGGTCTTATATTCCCGAAGAACAGCCTAGATTAATCAATCACCTCTCTACAATCCTTCCTGACTACACAGGCGGTTTGACGAGGAATCACAAACAGTGAGACGGAAATGTTTGTGACTTCTTTATCTTTCCTATCGGAGAACTCTCACGATCTCAAGCCAATCAATAGATTTTACTCGTACAACAGAAGATGCAAGATCAGATCACACAACTACGATAAAAGTAGTATCGGTCTGGCTTCACAATCCCAATGAAGTCTTTAAGTCGTTAACCTGGTTTTAGATAAGAAAACCAAAGGTTAAAGGAGAATCGACTCTAGTGAGCGCACTAGTATCACACAGACGTGTGGGGATTAGTTTTGCACAATGCTAGATGTCTCCTTTATATAGCCTTCAAATTAGGGTTTTGCCTTAGTTACAGAGCAATCCATATTCACCGTTAGATGAAAACCTGATTTAGATTCAAGCTAATATTTCTCAACCGTTACATCGAAAACTTAGCTTGTCACACACACTTGGGTAGACGTTTACTGGGTTTGCGAAAACCATGCCCAAACGTGTACGTGTATGTTGGTTCAACATAGTAACCCAAAAGGTTAACCATATGAGCATTTCATATTAACCTTGTTCTTCTTCACCATAACTAGTTCAATTGACTCAAATGAACTAGTTAGAGAGTTGTTCAATTTTTATGAGATCTTATGTAACTACATAAGACACAATTGAAACAACGATAATTCGATTGAATCGGCTCATGAACTTTATAGCCACGGTTTGCATAAAGCATTCTTTAGTAATTTAAGTTTCATGTTTAGAGCACATCTTTAGACCATAACCACTTCACCTCAGAAACAAGTTCGCGGACTTAAGAAAACCAGCAGAGTTTTCCAAACTCAGCAGAAAATCTCGGCAAAGAGACTTCCGCCAGTTCGCGGACTAGGTTCGCGGACCGAGTTCTCCGACTAACACGCAAACGAGTTTTTGGAAAATCCCAGCAAAAATTCTCGGTAAGAGAACTTCCATCAGTTCGCGGACTGGGTTCGCGGACTTGGCAAAGCCAATTCCTCCGGTTTCTCTCAATCAACAAAGTTCGAAAACTTCGGATTAAGGAATACATGGTTATGTAATCTAAACTCTCATTCCAATCATTGAGACATTCTCAGAGGACGTTATATAGCCGTTATTCATAGACCGTTTCACGTCGGAGCAATTCTCAAATTAATTGAAACTTTTCATGACTTTCGTCACTAGGTGAAGATAAACTTGATCAAAGCGTAACGCTTTACCAACACATGATTTCGAGATATAGATAGGCGAGATATACTCGACTCGAAATATCAAATGTGTATGATCCAGTCTATATATCATACGACTTTTGTCTCATAAGAAGTAGGAGATAGAAAAGATAGACTTTTGAGTGATAGATAAGTTCAAGTCTCCACATACCTTTTTTTTGATGAAGTTCCACGGTTCCTTGAGTAGATCTTCGTCGTTGTATGATGAATCGCCATGAAGTCCTTGAGCTCAACTACACTTTTCTATCCTATTCCGAGACTTATCTATGTAGGCTAGAAATCAAAACTCATAGTTTTGATCACTAACATTGACAAACATGCTTGAGATAGCAACGCATGCGAGGTCGACCGAGATATGCTTTAACAATCTCCCCATTTGTCAATTTTAGTGACAAAACTATTAATACATATGGAATACAAAAAAGATAAACTTTTGTGTCTCATATTCCATAGTCTAATCTTCAAGGTTCTCTGAAATCTTCGTCCTTCCAAGTACTCCAATGACCCCAAAAGTTGTATGTTTAGCATCACCGCTGCTGAAGATCCGTAGCTATAACAATGAGAGAAATCGAGATTCTCGATCATCATTATACAGTGACATAATATTATTATGTAACATCAAATTCCAATTGAATCACGACTTTAACAATAATACTACGGTGATATGTATCACTCCCCCTTAGTCAATACTCCATCTCACATGGAAACCACACTCCCTTACACAATGATCCGAAAACCATATGTATATGTAGTAGAACTACACATTAATTCTCCCCCTTTTTGTCAATAAAATTGGCAAAGGTACAAGAACGGGATCTTAATGAAATTTCCGACAAGACGTTTCATAGACTAAAAGAAAAAAATACATACCAACTTAATTTAGATGCAATCATAAAGCCAAAGCTAAATGCATTCATCAAGGAGTTTTAAGATACAAGATAACCCCAATAAAATTCCACAGCCGCACACCCCGCAAGATATTACCATTAAGCACAAGTTCAAAAGAACTCTCCCCCATTTGATGTCATTCCCGAAAGAACAACAAGAGCGACCTTAATTTCGAAAGAAAAGAAGGATTTTAAAATTGGACACCAAAAACCATAGAAATGATTTTCTATATCCAAAACTCAACCAAATTAATCACAAGTAAACCCATGATTAATTTAATTGGAATACGCAACTAAAGCAAACCACAAAAGTGATCAATTTAATTGAAAGTGCTCAACATAAGTAAACTTACGAAACTACGACTA
Organism: Papaver somniferum; assembly: GCF_003573695.1. Taxonomy (NCBI): domain Eukaryota; kingdom Viridiplantae; phylum Streptophyta; class Magnoliopsida; order Ranunculales; family Papaveraceae; genus Papaver; species Papaver somniferum. Next base: position 6,360,798 of record NW_020621936.1, on the reverse strand, counting down.
AGATAATCATAAGGAGATGACTAACTTAATCGTTCATATACTCAACATAAGGAAAAACCTTACGGAATATACGACTACATTAACCAATAGAACATGGTTAGTATAGCCGTTCATATACTCAACACAAGGACTTGTGGAATGTGTGGAAACTCAACTAGACTGATTACAAGAGAACTCATAATTAATCTAATTGAAATACAAACAACCAAATTAATCACAAAAGTAATCAATTTAATTGTCAAAAGTTTTGCTCGACAAAAGAAGACTTTTCGGAGCAAATAACTAAATAACCAACCAAGAAGATTAATTTAGTTCATAATGCTCAACATATAACATCTTATGGAACAACCAACAAAGCCAATAAGAATAATCGACTTAGTTGTATCGTGCTCAACATAAGATACACAATGGAGCCTTCACGGTAAAACATAACAAAATGGATCAATGAAGATCAATATCGTGGATATCATACAAGGATCTATTCTATTTTCCATCATAACGACATAATAGACTTTATCCTTGTCAAACAAAAGATTTTATCCTATTTTCCATCAAATACATGACCGCATAGGCATAATTTATGTAAATGTCAAAAGTCCATTCGTCCTTTCATCAATACGAATATCAATTTATGAAATACTTTACTTTATACACAATATGGGACCTTCAAGTTCACGGACGCAAACAATACATATCCCGTAGTCAAATTGCAATATCACAAAATGATAAAGATCAATACTGCAATAACATCATCCTCCAAATATTTTTAGAATTTAATACCAATAAACCTAAAAAAGAAACATAAGAAGATGAAAACAAAAATAGCTATGTGTAGTCACAATCATCGCTATTGAAGGCACTAGTTATTTTTCCAACTAAGATAATCATACGAAGATGACTAACTTAATCGTTCACATACTCAACATAAAGAAAAACCTTATGGAATATACGACTACATTAACCAGTTGAACATGGTTAGTATAGCCGTTCATATACTCAACACAAGGACTTGTGGAATATATGAAAACTCAACTAGACTGATTATAAGAGAACTCATAATTAATCTAATTGGAATACAAACAACCAAATTAATCACAAAAGTAATCAATTTAATTGTCAAAAGTTTTGCTCAACAAAATAAGAATTTTTGGAGAAAATAACTAAATAACCAACCAAGATGATTAATTTAGTTCGTAATGCTCAACATATAACATCTTATGGAACAACCAACAAAGCCAATAAGAATAATCGACTTAGTTGTATCGTGCTCAACATAAGATACACAATGGAGCCTTCACGGTAAAACATAACAAAATGGATCAATGAAGATCAATACCGTGGATATCATACAACGATCTATTCTATTTTCCATCATAACGACATAATAGACTTTATCCTTGTCAAACAAAAGATTTTATCCTATTTTCCATCAAATACATGATTGCATAGGCATAACTTTTGTAAATGTCAAAAATCCATTCGTCCTTTCATCAATACAAATATCAATTTATGAACTACTTTACTTTTGACACAATATGGGACCTTTAAGTTCACGGACGCAAACAATACATATCCCATAGTCAAATTGCAATATCACAAAATCATAAAGATCAATACTGCAATAACATCATCCTCCAAGTATTTTTAGAATTTAATACCAATAAACCTAAAAAATAAACATAAGAAGATGAAAACAAAAATAACTATGTGTAGTCACAATCATCGCTATTGAAGGCATAGTTATTATTCCAACTAATCCAAAAAAGAAGACATACTAGGCAAAAAAAAAATACAAGATAGAGAGAATCATACTCCATCGTTTCCCTGACAGCGAATAGGGATATAGGCAGTACAAGATCCTCACAAGACATGGAGTCTTTGAGCTTGTGAACGCCAGCCTTCTCTGCATCATCAGAGAGATGATTCTCTTTACGAAGATCATTGATTTGAGATTTTATGAGACCAAGGTCAGACACAACCTTTTCCAACTCAGTTTTCACCTTATCAATACCTTTTAAAGTATCAACAAGCTGTTGTTTTGCTTCCCCAAAGTACTTAAGAAAGTCATGAACAACTTCAGCAGAGATCATATCATCCTTCTCAACATCTTCATGAGAATAAGCAAAGAAGCATGAAGCGCTGGGATGATCTTCATCTACAAGTGTTCTCTTCCTCGTGGAATCAACCTCAACACCTTTTTCAAGAAACCCTTTTGCGAAACCACCATAGCAAGAAGAGGAAGAAGACATTCTTTGAAAATCCAAAAACCACCAGAAGTACACGTACGTGACTTGCAAACCTAAGAGGTTGGATATTTTATCCTTAGGGACAACAATTTAGGGTTTCAAAAAAAAAAACTGTTGACTCGGGCCAGAACGGAATCCGTTCGAGTACAACAAATACCCAAGAAATAACGTCCTTCAAACATTCTGAAAACATGACCTAAAAACAAATTTTAAGACAATATGCAACATCTTCTTTTGACTTAACCAATACTTGATCTTAGCGGATCTGTCAAGACAAGTTTAGCTATGGACAATAAGAAAATAGCTTAACTTAACAGATGCAAGTAACAAGTATACCTGTTTTTAACACAACTTACTCAACAGGATTTTATATGAGTAAGTTCTCGAACCTTGTGATTTGCACAAGTACGAGCCAAGGCTCATTACGAGGTTTATGTCTTTGGTTAAGTTTGTTTTTCCTCTTAGTTTTAGAGAGGGATACTGTTTGACATGAGATATTGTCATAAAATTTACTGTCATCAAAATAAGAGATATAGTTAGAGTTCTTACCAGAAGTGCCTTGACATGAGGAAGAAGATAATCTGTTGACAAGCTCTTTGTATCTTACAGTTATCTCTTTAATATCTTTTCTTATCTTATCAATCTTCCTTTCTTCTGGAATGACTTTCTCAACAGGAACGATGTTGCTTTTAGAGACAAGGCATTGAACTCCCTTTGGACGATGTTTATTAAGATGTCTATTCTGCCCTTGAACATTGGAGGAACTTATTGTACTGACTTTCCTGGTTGCATACGCAGGATAGGTACGAAAACCAATTGGCTCAATCATACGGATGTCAGTCACACCTTTGAGAATCAAATCTAGGGTGTGTTGAAGTTGAACTAAGGAGTCTTTATTCAACTTGGAGTTTCTATTTTGTCTAACATAGCACTTGGTCTCAAAAACGAGACATACCTTTTGATCATGATGCAGTCTTAATATCATCGCCAGAAGAGTTGTCTCTTTTACAGAATGTCCCAAGTTCAAGATTGGAGTAAACATTAGGAACATCTGTATTTACTTCTGAATGTAAAGCATTAGAAGTTCTTGGTACATTAGATTGCCTTGAACATCCTTGATTGGAGAGTTTATTCAAGCGGCGTTCAATATACAAGGCATCCTTTTCGAGGATGGCCTCAAGAGTCAAGCATGAAGACTGATCTTCAGCGTTGCCATGGACTTTGCAATCTCTTACAATACCAAGAAGAACATTGACATAGTGTTTTAACTGATTCATTCTAACAGCTTGAATTCTAACAAGATTTAGAATCAAATTACTCTCTTCAGTTGTATCCCAAATTCATTAGAATAGAAGGTCTCTTTCGAAGGGTAGTCATGAACACTCATGTCATTGTCTGTCTGTCTCGTCGAACCACAAGGTTTCTCTATATTCGAGATTGAACTTTTCTCTTTAATAGATTTATACGAGAGATAATCTTTATTACTGGTGACGCGTTTATCAGAGATAGTATTCCTGTCCATAGAGTCAGATTGCTAAAAACACGGACTTGTTAGGTCTTAAACGTGTTTGCCTGCTCTGATACCAATTGAAAAAGCGGGGGTCTAACAACACCACCCAATATTTCGCTTAGCAATCTGTATGGACTAACTCCGAAACACTACAGTCAGACTCAATCTAGGTAAAAGTATCTCAAGGAGTTAATATCTCTCTCTTGTTTTGATTTACTCAAGCTAATAGAAATCAGCGAGTCCTAATGAAACACAAGGAACAACTTGGGCGGTACCAAAGACCAATGTCCAAGGATAAATCAATGATAATCAACAACCAAAGGTTGGATTAATCTAATTGATGATCTAAACGCACAACCTGTATTATTCAATTAGAAAGATAAACAATAAAATGCGGAAACTGAAATAACACAGACACCAGAAATTTTGTTAACGAGGAAACCGCAAATGCAGAAAAACCCCGGGACCTAGTCCAGATTTAATACACACTGTATTAAGCCGCTACAGGCACTAGCTTACTCCAAGATAATTTCGGACTGGACTATAGTTGAACCCCAATCAGTATCCCACCGATCCAAGGTACAGTTGTACTCCTACGCCTCTGATCCCAGCAGGATACTGCACACTTGATTCCCTTAGCTGATTTCACCCACAACCAAGAGTTGCTACAACCCAAAATCGCAGACTTGATAATAAACAAATCTGTCTCACACAGAAAAGTCTATCAAAGGATAAATCTGTCTCCCACAGAAAAACCCTAGGTTTTGTTCCGTCTTAACATATGAAAATCAAGGTGAACAGAAACCAATTGATAATCCGGTCTTATATTCCCGAAGAACAGCCTAGATTAATCAATCACCTCTCTACAATCCTTCCTGAGATGAAAATGCTTGTGACTTCTTTATCTTGCCTATCGAAGAACTCTCACAATCTCAAGCCAATCAATAGATTGTACTCGTACGATAGAAGATACAATATCAGATCACACAACTACGATAAAAGTAGTATCGGTCTGGCTTCACAATCTCAATGAAGTCTTTAAGTCGTTAACCTGGTTTTAAATAAGAAAACCAAAGGTTAAAGGAGAATCGACTCTAGAGAGCGCACTAGTATCACACAGACGTGTGGGGATTAGTTTTGCACAATGCTAGATGTCTCCTTTATATAGCCTTCAAATTAGGGTTTTGCCTTAGTTACAGAGCAATCCATATTCACCGTTAGATGAAAACCTGATTTAGATTCAAGCTAATATTTCTCAACCGTTACATCGAAAACTTAGCTTGTCACACACACTTGGGTAGACGTTTACTGGGTTTGCGAAAACCATGCCCAAACGTGTACGTGTATGTTGGTTCAACATAGTAACCCAAAAGGTTAACCATATGAGCATTTCATATTAACCTTGTTCTTCTTCACCATAACTAGTTCAATTGACTCAAATGAACTAGTTAGAGAGTTGTTCAATTTTTATGAGATCTTATGTAACTACATAAGACACAATTGAAACAACGATAATTCGATTGAATCGGCTCATGAACTTTATAGCCACGGTTTGCATAAAGCATTCTTTAGTAATTTAAGTTTCATGTTTAGAGCACATCTTTAGACCATAACCACTTCACCTCAGAAACAAGTTCGCGGACTTAAGAAAACCAGCAGAGTTTTCCAAACTCAGCAGAAAATCTCGGCAAAGAGACTTCCGCCAGTTCGCGGACTAGGTTCGCGGACTGAGTTTGCGCACTAACACGCAAATGAGTTTTTGGAAAATCCAGGAAAAATTCTCGGTAAGAGAACTTCCGTCAGTTCGCGGACTTGGCAAAGCCAATTCCTCCGGTTTCTCTCAATCAACAAAGTTCGAAAACTTCGGATTAAGGAATACATGGTTATGTAATCTAAACTCTCATTCCAATCATTGAGACATTCTCAGAGGACGTTATATAGCCGTTATTCGCAGACCGTTTCATGTCAGAGCAATTCTCAAAGTAATTGAAACTTTTCATGACTTTCGTCACTAGGTGAAGATAAACTTGATCAAAGCGTAACGCTTTACCAACACATAATTTCGAGATATAGATAGGAGAGATATACTCGACTCGAAATATCAAATGTGTGCGGTCCAGTCTATATATCATACGACTTTTGTCTCATAAGAAGTGAGAGATAGAAGAGATAGACTTTTGAGTGATAGATAAGTTCAAGTCTCCACATACCTTTTTGTTGATGAAGTTCCATGGTTCCTTGAGTAGATCTTCGTCGTTGTATGATGAATTTCCATGAAGTCCTTGAGCTCAACTACACTTTTTTATCCTAGTCCGAGACTTAGCTATGTAGGCTAGAAATCAAGACTCATAGTTTTGATTACTAACATTGACAAACATGCTTGAGATCTCAACGCATGCGAGGTCGACCGAGCTATGCTCTAACATAGATGTTCGTTGTTTCTTCTTCAAATTTCATTTAAACACGTTCCCAAAATGGAGTAATCCGTAATGCGCCATCAATGATTGGATGATTAGTGTAGAAAAGATAATTCCCGCAGATGCATTCATCTTCAAACGTGCTAAAATTGCGTTGTTAAGCAACTCTCCAACTATTTGCTCTTCTTAATTCATTTTGCACACTAGCTCGAAGTGCAACTCTTTGATTTTCGACCGCATGTTCCTCTTCTATGAATTGAGCCATAAACATGTTTTGAGTCATTGGAAAATCTAAGAAAATATGAAGAAGGTGTGAGTTAAAATGGTAGAGGAATGTGGTATTTACAGGGGGAAATATTTTTGGACGTTGGATCAGATTCTAATCAGCGTTGGAAACTAGACCGACCGGTCTTATAAAAGCCGGTAGCGATGTAGTGAAGACCTAACGGTGTAAACTACACCGAGTGGTCGAGACTCGACCGCGCAGTGGAAACTTGACCTGGCCTGGCTAAGTGTAAAATTTTCCACTTAGCCAGGCCAGTTTGCCAGTTTTCCCCCTCCATAGTGGGTGCTTAAATGGCAAACATTCATGTTTGCCACACCCATAGGAAGGGGCCTAAACAAGACAAGATATGGTTAATATGAAGTAAATTAAATAACGAGATATTTATTCTTATGGTCCTGGAAATTATGGGTCCTACACTTTTGGTCCCAGAGTTATTTAATAAATTTTCAAATTATTCCAGTGACCCTGGAATATTATAGGAAGCAGGATTAAAAAAGTAACCCGTGTGCATTTTGCCTGCACATAAAATCAGTGTGCATATTGCCTGCACACTATAAAATATGAAGAAATTTTATTTTTTTTCTTACAAAAATCAGTGTGCATATATCCCGCACACTATAAAATATGAAGAAAATTTCAAAAAATATGTACATAAATCAGTGTGTATATTTCATGCACATAAAATCAGTGTGCATATTATCTGCACACTATAAAATATGAAGAAAATTTTAAAAATTATTTAGAGAATAAAAAATTTCATGAAATGAAAATTTGATAGTTGTATTTACGCTCGTTGTGTAGGTCTTCCAAAAAGCTTTCCAAATATTCAAAATTTGTCAAATTCTTACGTATGATTTGTGAGACATGTTATGTTTAAGTTGGCATGAAGATTATACCCTTAAAGGATATGGTTTATCATTTGATAACATCATGAAACATCTTTATCCAAATGGCCTTCCTTTTTTTTAATGGTCATTTCACTAAAATGAGTTAATTCTTTTAAGATTGAGTTTTAAGTCAAAGGCCATTTGAGTAAGAGAGAGTGAGGGGAGGGTCAAACACTTAATTCCCACTTAAATAACCCATCATGTATTTTTTGGAATTACAAGTCTGTCCTCGATTAATTGGTGATTAATTAATTAGATAAGTTTATATTTGTTGATTTTTTTAAACTAATTAGGTAGATGTCACTGTGGTACAGTCGTTGGGTAATGATGCCATCGATCTGAATTCAAAACTCGTTAGCATCGGGGTGGGTGACTTTTCTTCTTTCTTTTCCTAGCTATCTTGACTTGCAGGTAATAAACCTCCTGAGGTTTAAACTTTAACATAACCTTTGGGTTTTAACCCATTCAACAACAAAAAAAAAAAAATAGACTAAGTGACATGGGAAGGATCCAAACTCGTCCGACCAAGTGTTTTCCAATAGCGGAATTACATCCCCTACGAATATTCTTCCTTCAAGGTTGTTTACTAGCTTTCTTTAATAGGGGAAGGAAGCATAATTACAGAAAAAACTACCAACAAAATGAAAGCAACAAGGATCAGAGTCTTGCAGGATTTACATATTTTTCCCTGTTTAAGTAGGGTTCCAATAAAAGGGAAAATATTAGATTAAATGAGTATTCCTTGTCAGGTATTAGATATTTATTGATTTGATAAGATATGTTAAGATAAGCAAGAATCTATTGTTAGGGTTTGGTCGTACTATAAGTACCAAAGGGTATGTTCATGTAGAAGCAGCTTTTGATCGTTTCTCATCACAATTTTATTGATTATAAACCATTATCTACCTTAAACTCTTGGATTAGAGTTGTCGTAACTCTTGGATTGAAGTGAGTCATAGGTTACTTAAGGAGTGGAATCTTATTGTGTTACTAATATTTTCAATTGCTTCCGATGTGCTATATCAAGTGACAGAGCTATTTTTTCCTGCTAGCCATCTTTGATATCCATCTTAAAGACTCGATTTCATGTCCAATCCAAATAAGTCTAACGATGGGAATGGTGCGGAAAATACTCAGAAACCTATGGAGAAATATAGTGAGGAAAGTATCAACAAAGATCTGATGTTGGTGATGATTGAAGCTCAAGACACTACTATTACTTCTTTTGGTGAGAAAGGTGAAACTAGTCGAGATGCGGAACGTCCGTCCACATCAGCAACCATCTCAAAGATTCAGACGAAACGGAGAACGACATCAACACCCACCTCAAAGATTAAAACCCAAACTACTCCTGAAGGTAATACCTTTAATTATAGTGGTGCTACTAACCGAAACTAAAAAGACAAGGGTACCCAAATACACCACAATATTTTATTTATCAACCTATAAGTCCTTTACAAGGTGTGATCGTCTATGGACAGAGTCGAGATAATACAACAACTTTGGTACACACTTCGTGTGATCGTTTGGGGATACGAGATCGAGAAAATACAACAACAAGGTCACTTGTATGATTGACTATGGATTCAAGATCGAGACGACACGACAACAAAGTGGTCACTTGATAATAAGTACGGTAATAACCGAAACTCTATAGGATCAATATCAAGTATTACAGATTAACGGCAAGTGCTATTTATTTTAAAGTAAATGGCACATCAAGATTTTGTTAAGGAGGAAACCGCAAATGCAGAAAAACCTCGAGACATAGTCCAGTTTTGAATACTCTCAGGATTAAGCCGCTATAAAAAATCTAATACGAACTTCGTGCAGTTGAGACCAAGTAGACTACCCCTAGCTACTTAGTTTCCCCAATATCCCTGCGCCTTCGACTTCTAGAGTCACGCACGTTAATCACCAATCCTTTAGATCGTTTTTCAAACAATAAAGGATAAATCTGTTTGGTAACCACTCTATTCAATCTTCATAATAAGATATTATGAGTCATTGACAAAGGCTCTTCTGTTTAGTCTAATAAACTCCTTTGTATGGTTAGATCGATCTATCTTTTGATTAAAAAAATAATCAAACTCTAAATTCGCATTCAATCAATATAGATCTCAAAGAGAAACTATAAGGTGATGCCGATCTCACGCAACTAATCAATCAAGTCTATCAAAGATAAACACGATTCTAGTTGGATCCTAGCCGATCAAGGTTTGTGCACACAATTCACAGATACAAAAACTCATAAGAAAAACTTCATCGTCTTCAAATCCTCATTTGACTTCAATAACCTGTACAACACAACTTGAATCCTCTTGTGACCAATCATGCACATAAATGAGTCTGTTAACAATGGATTATCACAAGATGTCTTTAGATCCGAAAATGGTTCTAAAGATCCCGATCTAGTTTGAGTGAGCCTTATATCAGAACTGAAGGTTCTCAAGAATAAACAAACTAGTTACATCATAGTTTCAACAACTGTTAGTCAATCAAATCAATAATCTAAAACTACAATAACAATGAAATTATCTAGTTTCCCACCAACGGTACTCGTAGAGCTTTTTGATCCCACGGAAGTCTTAAAACGAGCGGTCATAAGAGATTTCGCCTAATTAGGGAACTTTCCTCTCCAGATAGACGGCTCCACTAGAAACAACAAGAATGAAGTTTGCTTGGATCTTAGGATAGTTTGCAATGCAAACTCAAGTATTTATACACCAAGGTTGTTTGGACAACAAGGAAATTCCAAAACCAAAAATATTCTCAAGATATTCTCATTAAAGTACCTAATTTCGGTTTTCCTATTTCCACTTATATGCCAAACCATATTTCCGAAACCCTCATACAAAACTTCTATTATTAGTTTAGCACATTAACTAATAATATTTTCCAGATCATATGCTTTAATTACTGGTAATTAAAACATATATGATGAAAATCATAATTAAATGTTTTTCACTTTTTCGGACATGGGATCACCTTGAGTATCAAGGAATATATTTGAACAATTAATGATAAGAGTTATGCACATGCTCAAATGATATCGACATCTAGAAGCTTCTCTGAAAAGACGAGGGTACCCAAATACACCATAATCTTTAATTTATCCACCTATAAGTCCTCTTACCGAAAGTGATTGTCTATGGACAAAGTCGAGACAATACTACAAATTGGTACTCAAAATTTGTGTGATTTTCTATGGATACGAGATCGAGACAATACGACTACCAAAGTGTGATTACTTGATAATAGGTTCGTACTTAACCAAACTCTATAGGATCACTATCAAGTAAAGCAGAGTTAACGTTTGTGTATTTTACTTCTAATTATAATAAACCATTATAATTGCGGAATAGAAAAGTAAAAAACACAACAAGATTTTTGTTAACAAGGAAACCGCAAATGCAGAAAAACCCGGGGACCAAGTCCAGAATTGAATACTCTCAGAATTAAGCCGTTATACAAAATATAAACCAACTTCGTATAATTGAGACCAAGCAAATACCCCTAGTTCACTTAGTTTCCTCAGTATCCCTGCGCTTCCGACTTCGATGAGTGCACGCATTGTAAAAAATCCTTTGGATCGTATTCTAAACAGTAAAGGAATAAAAAATCTGTTTGTAACAACTCTATTGATTCTTTAAGATAAGATACCTCAAGTCATATGCAAAGCCTCCTCCGTTTAAGCTAATAAACTCCTTTGCCTGGTTACATCAATCTATCCAGTAACTACCGAAGCAGTCAAGTTTAGATTCACACGTAATCCAAATAAATCTCAAAGAGATATATTGTGAATAACGATCTCATGCAACTAATCAATCGAATACATATCATTCCAGTTGGATCCCAGCCGATCAAGGTTTGTGCAACACAAAGATATGAGAAACCAATAAGAAATATTCTTCGTCTTCAAATCTTCTTTAATCTTCAATTAAAACATGCACAACACCACTTGAATCTCTTGTGATCAATCACGCACATAACGAGTCTGTTAACAATGGATTATCACAAGATGTCTTAAGATCTACAAACGGTTCTAAAGATCCCGTTGATACTTCGATCTAGTTTGAGTGAATCTTATATCATAAGAGAAGTCTCAAGAATAAACAAACTAGGTGCAACCAAAGTTTCAACAACCGGAAATCAGTTCCAGAAATTTGGAGGATTTCCATTTTCTTGATATAGACTTACCAGACACATTCTTATAAGTGCAGGAACTATGTTCATTAGTGGCACAGGAGTTTATACCAAACAGAGGAACATGCATCTTGTGATGATTTCTAGAAGAGCGATCATCCTTATAAGAATTCTGGTTTTCTGTGGGAAGGAAATTCACTGACGAGAATGTCGGGTGACTTGCTCCATTGAAAATAGAGAGAAAAACATTAGTAATTGTGGAAGTTACTAATGTTGATCGTTTCTAGATCGCCAGTAGTAGAATCCGTGCCATCTTGCATTTTTCATGGAGCGTCTTGAATTTCTTCATCAGATGCTTGTTCACTCTGATGTGATTCTTCAGGACGGGGAGACTTTTCATCAATCTCCCCTGTTAATTGCTAATCTCTGCGCCGGCGGTATGTGACCCTCCCCTGTGCATCTTGAGAAGAGTAAAACACTTCTCAAGATGTGAAAAAATATCATTGCAAGACTCCAAGAAATCGCTGGAATGATACAAGGACAGCTAATAACCATACAAGCAAGGAGTTTATGTCAAAGAATCAGGGTTTGTGTTGCACTTTCGGATTGAGTCTGATATGAATATTGGGTTAATCTTAGAGCTATATTTATAGACAAAGGAATATTGGACACCAAGGAATTTCCAAAACCGAAAGTATTCAATTATGGAAGAGTTACTTTGGATCGTATTCCAAACAGTAAAGGAACAAAAAATATGTTTGGTAACAAATTTATTGATTCTTTAAGATAACATATCTCAAGTCATATACAAAGGCTCTTCCGTTTAAGCTAATAAACTCCTTGTTGGTTAGATCAATCTATCCGATAAATGCCGAAGCAGTCAGGGTTAGATTCACACTCAATCTAAATAAATCTCAAAGAGGTATATTAGGAATGTCGATGTCGCGAAATTAATCAATCAAATAAATTCGATTCTAGTTGGATACCAGCCGATCAAGGTTTGTGCAACACAAAGATATGAGAAACCAATAAGAAATCTTCTTCATCTTGTTCAATCTTCAAATAAAACCTGCACAACACCAATTGAATATCTTGTGACCAATCACGCATATAACATATTATGTTAACAATGGATTATCACAAGATGTCTGTTAGAGCATTGCTCGGTCGAACTCGCATGCGTTGTTATCTCAAGCATGTTTGTCAATGTTAGTGATCAAAACTATAAGTCTTTATTTCTAGCCTATATAGCTAAAGGTCTCGGACTAGGATAGAAAGTGTAGTTGAGCTCAAGAGTCCATGGAAAACATCATACAAGACGAAGGACTACTCAAGGAAATGGTGGATCTTCATCGACTAAAAGGTATGTGGAGACTTGAACTTATCTATTACTCAAAAGTATATTTACTCTATCTCCTACTCTTGAGACAAAAGTCGTTTTGGTATAGACTTTCATTATACAAATTTGCTATTTTGAGCCGAGTTTATCTCGTCTCTCTATTTCTCGAAATGTGTGTTGGTAAGCTTTCACTTTATCCAAATTCATCTTTGCCTAGTGACGAAAGTCATGTAATGTTTCAATCACTTTGGAAATTTCTCTGACGGAAAATGGTCCGTGAATAACGGCTATATAACGTTCTCTGAGAATGTTTCAAATGATTGAAATGAGAGTTTAGATTACATAACCATTGGTAGGATATAAGCATTGTTGTGGAAACACATATATGTATAATTCTTTATTCCTTGAACCAAAGTTTGCGAACTTTATTGATCAAGAGAAATGGAAGTGGCGAACTCAGTCCACGAACTCAGTCCGCGAACTGGCGAAGTTCTCAAACCAGAGAATTTCTGTTGGAGTTTGTGTACTCCTTCCATGATATTAAGTCCGCGAACCCAGTCCGTGAACTTGAGTGGTTATATCTAAAACCGGTTGTTCTTGAACTCATGTTTAAATAAACTAAGGAATGCTTTTGCAAACCGTGGCTATAAAGTTCATGAACCGATTCAAGTGAATCAAACCGTTTTTGCTTCAATTGTGTCTTGCGTAGTTACATAAGATTTCCTTACAATTGAACAAATCTCTAACTAGTTCATTTGAGTCATTTGAACTAGTTATAGTGAAGAAGAATATGGTTGATATGAAAGTGATCATATGGCTAACCATTGGTTAACTATTGTTGAACCAACAAATGTTAATGTTTGGGTACGGTTCATAGACCCAAAATTAGACATTTCATTTGTGTGTAACAAGCTAATTTTCGATCCAACTGTTGAGAAATATTATCTTGAATCTAATAAGGTTTTCATCTAACGGTGAATATTGAATGCTTTGTTACCAAGCTAACAATGATTACAAACCCTGATTTGAAAGACTATATAAGGGAGAACTCTAGCAACTGGGAAACCTAATCCTCACACATTCTGTGTGATACTAGTTGTGCTAAGCTAGAGTCGATTCTCCTTTAACCTTTGGTTTCTTCTTCTAAACCAGGTTAACGACTTAAAGACTTCATTGGGATTGTGAAGCCAGACCGAAACTACTTTTATCGTAGTTGTGTGATGTGATCTTGCTGTTTCTATCGTTACGAGTATAATTGAAATAATTGTCTCGAGATTTTATATCTCCGATAGGCAAGATAGAAAAGAAGTCACAAACATCTTCGTCTCATCGTTTGTGATTCCGCAATATCTTTTTTCGCTGCGTCGATTAAGATTATTGTGAGGTGATAAATAATACTAGGATGTTCTTCGGGAATATAAGTCCGGGTTATTGATTGGTTCCTGTTCACCTTGATTTATCAAAAAACGAAACAAAAATCGTAGGTATATTCATGGGATACGGATTTATCTATTACCGTAGACTTTTCTGTGTGATAAAAATTTGTTTATTAAAGTCTTCGACTTTGGGTCGTAGCAACTCTTAGTTGTAGGTGAGATCAGCTAAGGGAATCAAGTACGTAGAATCCTGCTGGGATCAGAGGCGTAGGAGCATAACTGTACCTTGGATCAGTGTGAGATTGATTGGGGTAGCGGCTTAATACAGTGTGTGTTCAATCTGGACTAGGTCACGGGGTTTTTCTACATTTGCGGTTTCCTCGTTAACAAAATTCTGGTGTCTGTGTTATTTCTATTCCGCATTATATTTGTTTATATAATTGAAATATCACAGGTTGTGCTTTTTTCAATCAGTTAGAATATCCGACCTTTTGGTTGTTGATTTAAATTGATTGACACTTGGATATTGGTCTTTAGTACCATCCAAGTTATCTCTCTTTGATAAAGACTCTCATATTTCTATTTGCTTGAGTAAAGATCAAATCGAGAGATTGAGATATAAACTCTTTGATATACTTTTCTCTAGATTGAGTATGACTGTCTAGTTGATTCTCTAGAAAGTATATTGGAGTTTTTCCATACAGATTGCTAATCGAATTGTTGGGTGTGGTGTTGTACCCCCGCTTTTCTAATTGGTATCAGAGCAGGCAAACACCTTAAACCTAACAAGTTTTTGTTTGATTATTCCTTAAAAATTGTCTCATGGGAAATTTCTTTGGAAAACTTTCTCTTAGAATCTGTAACGCCCGCCAGAATTCCTTAAAGATTGCTCAAAGATTATTATGGTCAAAACCTCTGGTTTCTAATGATAATCTCTCTTCATCTAAAAAGGAAGTTTTAGATGATAAAAATAAATCTAAAGGAAAAAATAAAAAGAAGGAAAGATTAAGAAAACGTTCGTCACGCTCAAGGATATGGACCCTCAATAGATTAACTCTTGATCTCTTTGAGGAATACTATCGTAATGGATCAATTGATAAAGATCTATTCAAAGCGTTCGAAGGCGTTTTTAAATTCTTGGAAAAACTTAATTCTGTTAAGTCTAAGAATCACTCCGGAAAAGGTTTTGTACACGATAATACTGTGCAACCTAGGAATCGGAAGAATTTTCCTTCTAACCAGGCTCAACAAAGAAGAGAAAGCTCTGACTGTCCTGATTATCATCATTATTTTGATTATACAACGGGGACTGTTCACACTTATCAACTAGAAATGTTGCATGAGAATTCCTCTGCACATTTTGCCTCTTAGTAACAAGTTTGGCGCTACCCCATCTGTATATATCTTGGAATGGGGCAAGAAATGGTTTGAACTGTGTACAATTTTAGTTATTCTCTTTTAGAATACCAAGTAAAGCTTTCGTCTGCATCCATCGGCTCTCACAAAGTGTGTTGTCACGATATGCATAATCTTTGTTGTACAAACGACTAAGGAAACCCCACCTTTCTTTTGTGGGTCTCGGTTCACAAACGGGTCCAAGCCCATCTTTGGTCTTATAAAGAAGAAGTTCGCGCACCCTCTTCTTCATCACCCGTCCGCGTACGTGAACCTTTAGGGTTTTGTGTTTTTTCCTCCATTAAAGCCTCTTTGGAGAAATTGAAAGAAAGGGTGTTCAACTTTTCACTCCAATTAAGTAAATTCCTCTTGTTCCTTTCAATTTCTTATTAATCTCATGATGAACTCTAAGGGCTCAAAAATGAAGTTCCAAAAGTTCAAATACCTCTAGCATGGATTTTCCTTGTGACCAAAATTCTCTTAGGATTAGGTTTGTGGATGATTCTTGTGCTAGAATCTTTGAAAAGATTTCATCTAAAGGTTTTATCCTAGAAAAAAAATTGGATTTTTCTAGTGGACATGAAGAGGATTTAGCTTGCTTCAAAAAATTCAATCTTGGAAACATCTTTGATGGTCATGGTCAAGGTTTTGATTCTCTCACAAGAATTTTCTATGCCAACATTCACGATGTTGATCTTGATAAGATGGAATTCAAATCCATGGTAAATAGAGAAAGATTTCTTATTGATAGAGAATTAATTTCAAGTATTACCAACATTCTGTTGGGAAACGTGCGTCTTCCTAGACCAAATGAAGACCGTCCATCGTTTGATGAAATCTCTCTTGGGCTTTGTGGCAAGAAGGTAGCTTGGAATCAAGGAAAGTTTCCTACTAATGATTTTAGTATCCCGTTGTTAGCATTTGGGAAGCTTGGTATCCCCAATCTTTGTCCCTCCACAATTGAGAAATCTTGGTGGAGTCTTGAGTTTGCGGAAATAGACTATTTCCTTGAATCGGGTGTTCAAAGACTCGATATTTGTGGATCCATCATTTATCAAATGACTTAGATGACTTCACCTATCAAGATGTTAGGCTACCCTTGCTTGATTGGACAAATTTGACGTGATCGTGGTCTTGATTCAATTGGAAAATCTCTCGGAGTTTCCAAACTAGTTCGTCCGTGAACCTTCAGACGCATAAGGGAGAATGCATGCAAAAGACAAAGAGATGCTTCACTTAACAATTGTGACCCTACCACGTTGAGTCTTCTTCAAAAAAATCATAAGTGTGTGTGTAAGGTCGATTCAAGGGTGAAGTGTGTCCAAGTACAATTGTCTTTGGTTGCAACGAAGTTTCCCGAGCTCAAGGAAGAATTGAACACAATTCAAGCATCTTGGAGCATCTCCGATGGGGAAGAAGATGAGTAATTTGTGTTTTTTTTGGTTACCTAGTAAATCTTCTATTTTTCTTGTTTTTGTTAGAAGAATAACTAGATCTTGGAATAACCATTATTGTGATTACACATAGCTATGTCCAATGTTTTCATCTTCAGGTTTTTAGATTTATTGGTTTAAATTCTAAACTTGTTTGGAAGATGATTTTTGTAGTACTAATCTTTATGATTTTATATATTGCAATTGTTTATGGGATATGTGTGTTTGTGTCCGTGAACTATGATCGTCCCATATCTTGCCAAAAGTAAAGTCTTTCGTAAGTCAATATTCTTATATTGATAAAGGAATGAATGAACTTTTGACAAATACAAAAGTTAAGCCTATATTGTCAATTTTTGATGGAAGATAGGTTAAAATCTTTTGTTTTTCAAGGATTATGTCTATTGGTTGTCATTGTGCAAATTGTGATGGAAAATATAATGAATCCTTGTGTATTCCGCAGTAATTGATCTTCCCTAATCCATATTTTATGTGTTACTGTGAGACTCCGTAATGTGTCTTATGTTGAGCATTATAACAACCGAGTTGATTATTTTTGTGATTAGATTTGTTGTTGTTTCGTAAGGTGCTTTACGTCGAGTATTTTTGAACTAAATTAATCATCTTGTTTGGTTATTTAGTTATGACTCCATAAGTTTTCTTATGTTTGATCGCTCTTGACTGGGTTTATTATTTCATGATTAACTTAGTCATTGCTCCATAGATTCTCTTATGCGAGTATGGCCAATTAAATTGATTACTTTTTGTGATTAGTTTGGTTGTGTATTTCGATTGAATTAATCATGGGTTCTCTTGTGGTTAATTCAATTGAATATTTTGGATTCAAATTCATACTTGTATCTGATTTGTTATGTCCAAAGAAATCCTTCTTTTCTTTCGAAATTAATGTCGTTCTTATTGTTCTTTCGGGAATAACATATTATGGGGGAGAGTTCTTTTCGAACTTGCACTTAATTGCCATATCTTTGTTGGGAGTGCGGCTGTGGAATATTATAGGGGTTATCTTGTATCTTTAAACTCCTTGATGAATGCATTTAGCTTCGGCTTTATGATTGCATCTAAATAAGATGATGTGTGTTTCTTTCTTTTGGTCATGAAATGTCTCTTTCGGAAATTTCATTAGGATCTCGTTCTTGTACCTTTGCCAATTTTATTGACAAAAAGGGGGAGAATTTGTAGTTGCATTAAATCCTACACTACACCCCTCATATGATTTCATTATTATTCAACTCATTTTTAGGTTTACACTCTTAATTTTATTGATCAATCTTTGAATGTTCTTACAAGAAAAGATAAAGGAATCAAGAATGACCTCTGCTCTAGACTTTCTCTCTCCTATTTACTTGTTTCTTACTCAAAAAGATCTCTCACTTTTCTTTACAACTGAACGACTACTTATAGGGAAATACATAGTGGATGACAGCTAATTTGTCCTTTATTTTCGGAAATGACTTGCGATATTCTCGCAACCTTACAAATCTTAATCTCGTAAACTCTCTAATTTTCGCAGGACCATCACATATTTCTCATGATTTTAGCTGACGTCGTTTATTATATCATTTCTGAAATTGTTCTGCGACGCTGTTGTGTTGTGTTGTTGATAATTTCTCTAAGATATCACTGTTGCGAGATTCTGATCCTACATCTTGCCTCTTCTCATATCTTTTCTGCGAAGTAGAGAATGATGTGAGAAATGCCACAGCTGTTCATTTCTTCATATTCTGCATTTATCACACGTACTCTTTCTTCCATCTGTTTCTTGACACGTCTTTTGTAACCGCTGCTTTTTAACCGTTTATATTTTTCCGTATTAATCGTGTTTATCTTCTCGAGGAAAAATTCCCTCTATATATATTCTTTCTCATTCTCTTTTTCTTTCTTTTTATTTTCTCTGCAACTCCATCGTTCTTATGCAAATCCGTTATTGCAATTTTTCTTCTTTCTTCTTCAATCTTTTTAAGTTCTTCTTCATCTTCATACTATTTCTTCTACAGATCTTCATCGCTCGTAATTTTCTTTGAAATAATCTTCCTGCTACTGTTTTCCATGGATTCATCAAAGTTAGTTTTCTTTTTTCTTCTTTATGGGTTTTGCTGAAATTGATCTTGTTTATTGCCTTATTTGATGTTGTTTATGTGATTCCCATACTCTTGTTATTTCAGCAAAAGCGCCTCCAATACTAAATTTACAGTTCAGAACCCTAATATTCCCAAACCGCAACATAAGGTTGTTGCGCATAAAAGAAATTCTGCGAATGAGAAGGTAGTAAGAAACACTATCCTTTTCTAATAACAATATTGTTGCCTCTGTTTCTTATATGGATTGTAATTCGCAGGGTGATAAGGATGTCAATAAACCTCTCAAGAAATCTCGCCACCTTAAAACTGTTCCAACTTCCGTTCCATTCCACTTACTCATCTCTTCTAAATCTCCTGCAACATCTTCGAAAGATAAACCTTTATCTCCCATTCGCGAAAAAGCTGCCTCAGACTTCATTTCTTCAGCTGACCTTTAAATGATTGAAACCCCCCTTGTTGATCCTTCTATGAATGAAACTTCTTCTCTTCCTATTGAGAATGTTTCTCAACATTCTATCACTGCCAATTCTCTACCTGAGTCTCTTCCTCTTTCGAAAGAAACCGTGGAAGGAATAGATATTGATTTCAAAGTTTTATCTGAAGTCCTGGATGATGGCAAGAAGTCTTCTATTGATCCTATCAAGTCTAATGTTTGCGAAATTCTGAGTAAGCATTTAGGTTTTGACAGAGCTGCTTCGCAGACAGCTTTGGAAAAAGAGTGTAATGCTCTTCGTCTCGAAAATCAAAAGCTTCAGAATGTTTTGTTGGATCGTGAAAATCTTCGCAAGAAGAATGATGAATTGAGAGGTATGATTTTCTTACCCATGTCTTCAATTTGCCTTTTTAATGGATTTATCCTTCCCATATTTAATTATCCTTGAAATCCCTCTTTCGCATGTTAAGCCTTAAACCAGAAACGAGTAATGGAGAGATATCAATTTGAATCTGTTGTTGAAGAAGCCCGTGTTGATAAAGAAATTTTTATGGATCAATATAACCAATTAGATAACCAATATTCATATTCTCTTGATCATATAAATAATCTTACCAATGAAAATACCCAATTAGTTCAGAGACAAGATTTATTAAGTAATGAAGTATCTCGCCTTTCTTATTCTTTAACTAAAGCTAATTTAGGGATGGAAAATTTATCAGGTGAGAATAAAACCTTATCTCAAGAGAAGCGAACTTGTTTAAACAAGATATCGATATCTTCGCAACAAATTAGCATTCTTCAGAAAGTATGTGATGACCAAGAGCAATCTCTTCGCTCTTTGAGAAATGAACTTAAAGAAGTAACAGAGTCATCTATCGCTGAAACAGATACACTTATTCAAGGTAGAATAACTTTAAGTGTAAAGGCGAATCAACTTAAACAATAATATTCCAAATTAGAAGAGTCTTATTCTTCTCTTGCGAAGAAAAATGCCTTTCTTATTTCTAAAGAGAAAAACCTTCAGTCTCGACTTAAAGGTTTAGTTGGAGATAAATTTGATGACGCAATGGACCGTTGGGAGAATAGTTGTCTGTCCTTGATTCAACACCTTATTTCGCAAAAGGAAGGTATTCATAATATTTTGACTGCCTTAACTATCTTTTCTGTGTCATATTTTTCTGAGTTCTTCATCTTATTGAAATTTTGTATTCTACCTTTCGCAGAGTCTGAGAAGAATCTTCATTCCTCCATTTCTGTTTTGGAGGCTAAATATGCCAAAATTCGCAAAGAAAATGCATTGCTCGTCTCTGCCCTTACTGGTTCTCGCGACCGAGCAGAAAGAAGACTTGATTATCTTGCTTATTTTAAGGATATTCAAGATAGGAATCATCAGAGAGCACTTCTTCGTCAAGTTCATCTCCGGGATGAAGTCCTTGTAAATGATATTTTATTGTCCAAATCTCTTCCTCCTACATCAATTGAACCTTTGGAAGTAGATGATGATGAAGTTCCTCGTCCTGCTGATAGTGATTATGATTATGAAAGTGGTGCAGAGGATGATCTCTTGGAAGGTGAAGAAGAAATTCCTTCTAAGGAAGCATCTGCTGTGTTAATCAAAATGAGAAAAAATCTCTCCTGAAGAAGTAATTACTGGCGATAATCAAGGTGCTAGTCAAGGCAAAGATCAGAACCGAAATGAAGGAGAGGCTTGCGATATTGAGAACATTGGCGAATTATCTTCTTGAATTGTCTTACTTTTATCACTTTTGCGAATAACATACTTCAATCAACTTTGGAATCAATTTTTCTTTTTAGTATTTTGCTGATGAGAAAGATAATGCTTCTTGTTTATTGATTCCCATACTTTCCTCTCATTATCTTTCTTGCAAAAAAAAATAATTTGTTACGAATACTTATAAATATTTTGTTTTATCATGTGGTCTTATTTTTCCTTCCTAATTAAAGGTCTTATTATGCAACCTCTTGTCATTGCGACAAAATCGCAGGACTCCCTTGCACTTTCATGCAAAAACCCATTGATCTTGCCTTAACTTTTTTCTTTTGTATTATGGCCTCTTCAGGAATGTTGCGACAATATGACAGGCCTAAATAATCTTGCGAAAATAAAGCCCCATGACATTGCCGTGTTGCGACGAAATTGCAGGACGTCTTCGCACTTTCATGCGAAAACCCATTGATCTCGTCTTATCTTTTTCTTTTGTATTATTGCCTCTTCAGGATTGTTGCACAACTATGACAAGCCTTAATACTCTTGAGAATAGAAATCCTCATGACATTTGCGTCTTAAGACACTTATCATCTCCCTAATGGAGGGTGCCGCCCTTATCTTCCCCCTGGTTGCCCCTTCAAGGAGGCGTACTTCTACCATACAAGGTTAGATCCTCCCATCCAGTCTTAACAACAACCAGTTGTTTTCGCAGCCTCTTATCCCTTTTACCTATAGGGCTTATGGTTACTAGACTGCACCATAAGTGGGGTTTTCTTCGGGCCGAGTGCAGTATAAGCCAAGACTTGTCAAGAATGGCAAGGTACGCTTCAAACGTCCCTGGCACTCTTGACTCAACCGTGGACCTCGGCGCCTTGATCAGATCTGCACTCCTTGGGAGAGTCCTTATTACCTTAGTCGCCCAACCCAAGTCATATGCTTAAGCTGAGAATCCAAGGTGCCTCTCCCGGATGGGCTTTATTGACCCCAAATCTCCATGACTCAGGTTCCGGTGGCGGTGTAGCCTTTCCCTGAGCCATGCAACAGGTACCCCCTAATATGACGTACTTTAGGTCTTACATTTGCCTCTTGCGAAATTTTATTCGCGAACTAGGGTGTACGCCATAAAGGTTCGCCCCTTTCTTTTATGTCATTGTTCTGTGATTATCTCTGCGAAAATTTCGCACATCATGATCTTGTTTTGATATGAATAATCTTGCAATTATTTTTTCAGAATCCATAACTTCTCAAAGCTTCTTACGGATAATATCTTTTTAAATACAACCTGTTCCATGGTCTGTCAAGTCTATGACCAACATCTCTGCCTTCTGGATCCATTAATCTATAAGCTCCTGTTCCAACTATCTCCTTAATGATGTAAGGTCCATCCCATTTTTTTGCTAATTTTCCACCATTTTCTCGCTGATATATTGGTGTCTCTCGCAGAACTAAATCTCCTGGTTGGAATTCGCGTACTTTGACACGTTTATTATATTCTCGGGCTAATCTTCGCTGATAATTCTCCATATGTTGTAAAGCTTTTTCTCTTCTTTCTTCTAATTCATCAAGTTTATTTAAGATCAAACCCGCACTAAGATTTTTTCCCAAGCTTCTCTTTTTGTTGGAATAACAACTTCTGTTGGTAACACCGCTTCAACTCCGTATGTTAAACAAAAAGGTGACATTCCAGTAGCTTCTCTTCTAGTTGTATTATAAGCCCATACTGCATTATGTACTTGTTCGCACCATGCTCTGTGATGTCCTTCCAATTTCTTCTTTAATATATCTGCAATTGTTTTGTTTGTTGCTTCTACCTGCCCATTAGCTTGTGGATACAAAGGAGTAGACTTTCCACATTTTATCTTGAATGCATTAAGTAGCATTTCTATATTCTGTCCTTCAAACTGTTTCCCATTATCAGATACCAACTGCGCAGGAATTCCAATCTGCAAATGATATTTTCGAATATGAATGTAAAGATATCTTTGTCGCGAATATGTACTACTGCTTCACTTCTGTCCATTTTGTGAAATAATCTGTTGCGACTATTAAATATCTTCTTTGTCCAGAACCTGGTAAAAATGGTCCCACAATATCTAACCCCACTTTCCAAAAGGCCACACACTGGTTGAAGATGATAGGGTGCTCCAGGTGCATGTATTTTCTTTCCATGCCGCTGACAATCTTCGCAACGTCTTGATATTTGTTTTGCATCTTCGTGCATGTATGGCCAGTAATAGCCTTGCATTTTTTCTCTATGTGCCAAAGATCTTCCCCCGCTATGATTGCCAGCATCCCCACTATGTAACATTTTTAGCACTTTTTCTCCTTCCTCTCGTGTCAAACATCTGAGTGATGGTCCATTAAAGGATTTTCGGTATAGCAACCCATCTCTTAATTCATAATTCGTTGCACACGGCTTTTTAATTTGTGTGTTTCCAATCTATTTCTTGGTGTTTCTCCTTTCGCCAAATATGCATGAAGTTCCATTCTCATTCTCCAGTCTGCGATATTGTTTGTTCTTTTGTTCTTCTTCATTGTCTATTATCATCACGTCCACGTCCACTTCTTCTTATTCTTTATTGATTGATGGTGACAGAAGTGTGTATTTTTTTTGCTCGCAGTTGGATCTGTCATCATGCTTGAGATGAAAGCATGCTGCGTCTGCGAGTCTGTTATCTTTCTTGAAATGTGCCTCCATTTTTTTTTGGGATTTTCGCTGACAATTCTTCAACGAGCTTCTTGTATTTCTTCAAGGATAGTTCATTTGTAGTATACTCTCCCTTTATTTGGCGAATACTAGCTGCGAATCACTAGTGATCCTGGCATTTTCTAGTTTCATTTCTATTGCGAATTTTAAGGCATGTATCACAGCTTCATATTCCGTTTCATTATTAGTGGATGCGAATTCCAATCTGAATGAAAAAGCCATTTTTTATTCCTTCTGGCGAAATTAAAACAATTCCAACTCCATTACTTCTCCATTTGATGATCCATCTACCAATATCTCCCATCTATTTGGTTCTGTTAGTAAATCTTTTGGATCTCCGCGTTCTTCTTCTATATCCATCATTTCTTCTACTGCTTCATCTTCTTCTAAAGGAAATTCTGCCAAGAAATCTGCAACAACTTGTGACTTTGGTGAAGACAAAATTTCATATTATATCAAAGTGGCCTACTTGTGCATTCCATCTCTCCACTCTTCCTGATCTTTTAGAATTCTTCATCACTGATTCAATTGGTACTTTTGTTAATACCTTTATCTTATGCGCCTGAAAATATATGCGGAGCTTAAACGATGCATAACTAATGCTAAGATTAACTTCTCAATCTTTGAGTAATTCTTCTCGGCAGTATTAAAAGTTTTGCTAATGTAATAAATGGGTTTCTCCACTCCTGCGTCTACTGCAATAACACAACACTTAATGCATGCGACGTCGTCGCAATACATAATAATTCTTCTCCTGATTCTGCTTTTTGTAAAATAGTTGTATTCATAAGATGTTCTTTGATCCCTTGAAAAGCTTTTTCACATTCATCAGTCCATTTAAATTTCGCACCCTTCTTGAGTATATCGAAAAAATATTTGCATTTGTCTGATGATCGCGAAATGAATCTCCCCAGCGAAGCTAGAAGCCCATTCAACTTCTGTACATCTTTTATTGTTGCTGGTGTTGGCATGTCACGAACTGCTTGCACTTTTTCTGGATCAACCTGTATTCCTTCCTTTGATACAATGTAGCCTAAAAATTTTCCCGATGCAACTCCAATAGTACACTTCTCAGGATTCAATTTAATGTTATACTGCCGCATTTGTTTTAAAAATCTCCCTCATTCTTGTACATGGTCTTTAGCTTCTTTACTCTTTAAACATGTCATCCACGTATACTTCTAATGTTTTGTGTATCCATTTTGCGAACACCTTCTCTACCATTCTTTGGTATGTCGCTCCCGCATTTCGCAAACCAAATGGCATTTTCGTGTAACAATATAAACCTCTAGGGGCAAAGAAAGCAGTATGTTCTTGATCTTCTTCAGCGAGAGGGATTTGGTTATACCCTTTGTACCCATCTAAAGACGATACTCTATCGTTTCCCGCTGCGGATTCCACCATTTGAGGAATATCTGGTAACGGAAAACTATCTTTGGGCCAAGCTTTGTTTAAATCAGTGAAATCTATGCAAATCCTGATTCCTTTGTTTTTCTTTGGGACAATGACCATATTCGCTATCCATTCTGGGTATTTAGCTTCTCTTATGATTCCCGCATCAAGCATTTTCTGTAGTTCTTCTTCTATTTGGGGTTGGTAAGTTGTTGCAATTTTTCTTATTATCTGTTTAAATGGTCTCAAATTTTTGTTATTCTCCAACTTGTGGCATGCAATTGATGGATCTATTCTCGGTATCTCATCCATGCTTCCTGCGAAAACATCTTTATATTCTCGTAACAGGTTAACAGTTCTTTCTTCTTCTTCCACATCCATTTTGGTTCCAATTCTCAATATTAGAGGTTCTCCTATAGTCCCAATGTTTATTTCTTTTGTTGGTTCTGCGGCAGTGTAACTGGGTTTAGGTTCTCCCATCGGTGTTGGTTCTTTTATTGTTTTCACAGGTCCTTCTCCTTCCTCCGAAATTTCGCTGGGTATTCCTTTGCCTTCTTTTGCCCTTATCATATATACTCTAAATTCTTCTTCTTTATTTGCTTCCTTTGCCAACTTTCTGCGAAATTGTTTCTTTTTTGCTTGTCCTTCATAATGCTTTACTTCAATTTGATGACATAATTTCGCATTGTCAACATCTCCTCTGATTTCACCTATTCCATTTGGTTTGGGGAATTTAATACATTGATGCAACGTTGATACTACAACTTTTATCGCATGTATCCATGGTCTTCCTAGTAACATATTATATGGCGATTCCATATCCACCACGCACAGTGTTACGTGTGTTTCGATCTCTCCAAGTGGAATTCGTACCACTATTTATCCTTTAGGTTTTGTTGTGGATTTTCCAAAGTCGTGAACAAAATATGTTGAACTGGACATTTCTTCATCTTTAAATCCCATTCCCCGGAATGATAAAATATTATATCCACTGAACTTCCTGTATCGATTAAAGTTCTGTTCAATATCAATTCTCCCGTGGATTTTGTTGTTGTCTCCTTCTCTTTTCGCGCAATAGGCACTGTAATAACCAACGGAGATGTGTGGTTCAAATTTTCTTTTGCTATTTCTGCCGCCATGAATGTAATTTTTTGCTTTTCCCAATCTTTCAAGGGTGATGTCTTTTCTACCGCCATAACCTTCCTTCCTTCAAAATTTTGTTTATGTATTCTTCCTTTGATGTTTTCATGGAATTCATTAACCATCGTTTTTGTTATCATATTATACTCCAATATTTTGTCATCTTCATTAATTCTAATCATCTTTCTTTTAACTGGTTCACTGATTTATTTAATCACTTTCTTGATTTGAACATTCTCAACAACAATCTTCAACTTTCGATCTTGAACTCCTTGTTTCTAGCGCCATTATGTAGTTGCAGTAAATCCTACACTACTCCCCTCATATGATTTCATTATTACTCAACTCATTTTTAGGTTTACACTCTTAATTTTATTAATCAATCTTTGAATGTTCTTACAAGAAAAGATAAAGGAATCAAAAATGACCTCTGCTCTAGACTTTCTCTCGCCGATTTACTTGTTTCTTACTCAAAAAGATCCCTCCCTTTTCTTTACAAATGAACGACTATTTATAGGGAAATACATAGTGGATGACAGCTAATCTGTCCTTTATTTTCGGAAATGACTTGCGATATTCTCGCAACCTTACAAATCTTAATCTCGCAAACTCTCTAATTTTCGCAGGACCATCACATCTTTCTCATGATTTTAGCTGATGTCGTTTATTATTTCATTTTTGAAATTGTTCTGCGACGCTGTTGTGTTGTGTTGTTGATAATTTCGCTAAGATATCACTGTTGCGAGATTCTAATCCTACAAAATTAATATGTAGTTCACACTACAAATATATATGGTTTTCGGATCATTATGTAAGGGGGAGTGGTTTCCATGTGAGATGGAGGATTGACTAAGGGGGAGTAATACATATCACCATAGTATTATTTTTGAAGTTGTGATATAATTGAACTTTGACGCTATGTAATGATACTATGACACTGTATAACAATGATTGAGAACTATTGTTTTCTTGTTGTTATAGCTACGGATTTTCAACAACGATGATGCTAAACTTACAACCTTTGGGATCATTGGAGTACTTGGAAGTGACGAAGATTTCGAGTAATGTTGAAGATTAGGCATGTAGAATAGGAGCTACAAAAGTTAATTTATTTATTTTTTGTATTCCATATGTATTAATAGTTTTGTCACTAAAATTGACAAAGGGGGAGATTGTTAGAGCATTGCTCGGTCGAACTCGCATGCGTTGCTATCTCAAGCATGTTTGTCAATGTTAGTGATCAAAACTATAAGTCTTGATTTCTAGCCTATATAGCTAAAGGTCTCGGACTAGGATAGAAAGTGTAGTTGAGCTCAAGACTCCATGGCAATCATCATACAATACGAATGACTACTCAAGGAACTGGTGGATCCTCATCGACTAAAAAGTATGTGGAGACTTGAACTTATCTATCACTCAAAAGTCTATTTACTCTATCTCCTACTCTTGAGACAAAAGTCGTTTTTGGTATAGACTTTTATTATACACATTTGCTAATTCGAGATGAGTTTATCTCGTCTATTCATTTCTCGAAATGTGTGTTGGTAAGCTTTCGCTTTAGCCAAATTCATATTTGCCTAGTGACGAAAGTCATGTAATGTTTCAATCACTTTGGAAATTGCTCTGACGAAAAATGGTCTGTGAATAACGACTATATAACGTTCTCTGAGAATCTTTCAAATGATTGAAATGAGAGTTTAGATTACATAACCATTGGTAGGATATAAACATTGTTGTGGAAACATGTATGTGTATAAGTCCTTATTCCTTGAACCAAAGTTTGCGAACTTTGTTGATCAAGAGAAATGGAACTGGCGTGAGCCAAGTTTGCGAACTCAGTCCGCGAACTGGCGAAGTTCTCAAACCCGAGAATTTCTGCTGGAGTTTGTGTACTCCTTCCATGAGCTTAAGTCGACGAACCCAGTCCGCGAACTTGAGTGGTTATATCTAAAACTGGTTGTTTTTGAACTCATGTTTAAATAAACTAAGGAATGCTTTTGCAAACCGTGGCTATAAAGTTCATGAACTATTCGAGTGAATCAAACCATTTTTGCTTCGATTGTGTCTTGTGTAGTTACATAAGATTTCCTTGAAATTGAACAAATCTCTAACTAGTTCATTTGATTCATTTGAACTAGTTATGGTGAAGAAGAATATGGTTGATATGAAAGTGATCATATGGCTAACCATTGGTTAACTATTGTTGAACCAACAAATGTTAATGTTTGGGTACGGTTCATAAACCCAAAATTAGACATTTCATTTGTGTGTAACAAGCTAAGTTTTCGATCCAACGGTTGAGAAATATTAGCTTGAATCTAATCATATTTTCATCTAACGGTGAATATTGAATGCTTTGTTACCAAGCTAACATTGATTGCAAACCCTGATTTGAAAGACTATATAATGGAGAACTCTAGCAACTGGGAAACCTAATCCCCACACATTCTGTGTGATATTAGTTGTGCTAATCTAGAGTCGATTCTCCTTTAACCTTTGGTTTCTTCTTCTAAACCAGGTTAACGACTTAAAGACTTCAATGGGATTATGAAGCCAGACCGATACTACTTTTATTGTAGTTGTGTGATATGATCTTGTTGTTTCTATCGTTACGAGTACAATTGAAATATTTGGCTCGAGATTTTATATCTCCGATAGGCAAGATAGAAAAGAAGTCATAAACATATTCGTCTCATCGTTTGTGATTCCGCAATATCTTTTTTCGCTGCGTCAATTAAGATTATTGTGAGGTGATCAATAATACTAGGTTGTTCTTCGGGAATATAAGTCCGGGTTATTAATTGGTTCCTGTTCACCTTGATTTATCAAAAGACAGAACAAAACTCGTAGGTATATTCGTGGGAGACGGATTTATCTATTACCGTAGACTTTTCTGTGTGATACAGATTTGTTTATTAAAGTCTTCGACTTTGGGTCGTAGCAACTCTTAGTTGTGGGTGGGGTCATCTAAGGGAATCAAGTACGTAGCATCCTGTTGGGATCAAAGGCAGGAGCATAACTGTACCTTGGATCAGTGTGAGATTGATTGGGGTTCAACTACAGTCCAGACCGAAGTTAAATTGGAGTAGGCTAGTGTCTGTAGCGGCTTAATACAGTGTGTGTTCAATCTGGACTAGGTCCCGGGGTTTTTCTGCATTTGCGGTTTCCTCGTTAACAAAATTCTGGTGTCTATGTTATTTCTATTCCGCATTTTATTTGTTTATATAATTGAAATATCTTAGGTTGTGCGTTGTTCAATCAGTTAGAATATCTGACCTTTTGGTTGTTAGTTGTTTAAAAAATAACCGTAGGAAAAGGTCTGATAAACTGGTTAATCTTCAAAAGAGATTGGACGAACAAATCCGGATCTATTCTGGTCTTGTTGCAGAAATTGCAACTCTTAAGGATTTGATATCCAGTAAAAATCTCTCGTTGAATATGAGAGAATCCAGTTGTTCCTCTCTAAAGAATTGTCATCTTTCAGATAATGCTCAACGATCATTTGTTGAGAAAACTGATGTGACTAGGAACCATTCAGGAAAATGCCAAGGGTCTGGTTTTTATGGATGCTTATCCGATCATCCTCGATGACCCTGTACGTTGTATTTGAAGAGTCTGAAGGATGCAAGTAATCCTTGTAAAAATAATGTGCAACCTTATGTTACTCAAAATGGACGTACAATACTATCAGGGAATTCTGTACAGAAAAATACCGATGGTATAGGCAGTCTTACTTCTTGTCCTACTTCCTATCTTCGATGGTGTAGTGATAGTCGTTGTGGGCCTTTTCTACATGTGTTAGGAAATTCCTACGTGTGTGTATCTTCTATCGTCTCCAAACGTGAAAAAGGCTCTACAACCAAGACAGAAGGACTTCTTTCAACTAGTTGCTATTCGTCTCATTTAGAACCAAGAAACATTGGTGTAACTCTGAGCAACTTATTTTGGAAAAAAATCAATGAATGATGAGTTAGATCAACTTCATAGACAAGTCGTGTGGAACCTTGTATCATGAAAGTCCAATGTCTATAATGAAGGGTCTAAATGGGTATCCAGGAATGAGGGAGATTGTTTAAACACCTTCAGAAATAATCTCAGGCTCATTTCTCAAGGACACTCACGTGTTGAAGAATTTGAACTTAAGGAAACGATTTTTCCTATGGAATGCCTTTTAGCTTTTCAGCCTACTCATTGTCGCAGGTCCTACGTGACAAGTGCTTCAGGGAACAAAAGAAGAAAAATCTCTGCACATGTGCCTTACCTTACAAAGTCACTATGGGATAAACAAGGGGAGCTTTTTGATCCCATCATGTCTTCCTAACCCTAGACGTTCGCATCCCCATGTTTGTCTTGAGAAAATGGGGATTTGCGTCTTTTGGCTCAAGAAGTGTATTTTTGGTTATTTTTGTTTTTACCTATATAAATCTCTAAAAATACAAAATATTTTGCTTGTCCAGGGTTTCAGTTGTTCACGGACGGTGTATCTCAAAAGCTTCTGTTTCATGGCACCCTTACTAGATGCAGCACAACCAAGAATGCAACCCTGGAAGCTAACGTACGTCGGTGTACTTGGATCCCCTCCACAGGTTTGAAGAAAGTGAAGGCTACAATTAATGGTAAAAATCCTTCCTTAAATTGGTTCTTGTCATCGTATCAAAGTGATGAAAATTTCAGGAACCTGGTAAAAGATTTCATCAACAAAAGAAACAGCTTAAAATCTCGGATTTCTGCATCCTTAGAAGATATTGTTCACTATGAACGAATGTTGTCTCAATCTACAAACACTGTACGAAAACTAGAAAAAGACCTCAGTAATTTGACAGTGTTTTCAAAAGACTTGGAGGAGTTGAATGATCCCTTTGTTAATGAACTCTTCAATAATGAGAAGGAGTTCTCTGAAGAAACTTTGGAAAAGTTCATGAATGCCTAGGATGTCTTCCTTTTGGATTAGTTGGAAGAATAACTAGTGCTTTGAATAGCGATGATTGTGACTACATAGCTATTTTTGTTTTCATCTTCTTATATTATTTTTTAGGTTTATTGGTTAAATTCTAAAAATATTTGGAGGATGATGTTTATTGCAGTATTGATCTTTATGATTTTGTGATATTGCAATTTGTTTATGGGATATGTATTGTTTACGTCCGTGAACTTGAAGGTCCTATATTATGGTCAAAAGTAAAGTCGTTCATGCTCGTATTGATGAAAGGACGAATGGACTTTTGACATATACAAAAGTTATGCCTATGCAGTCATGTATTTGATGGAAAATAGGATAAAATCTTTTGTTCAACAAGAATAAAGTCTATTATGTCGTTATGATGGAAAATAAAATAGATCCTTTTATGTTATCCACGGTATTGATCTTCATTGATCCATTTTATTATATTTTACCGTGAAGGCTCCACTGTGTGTCTTATGTTGAGCACCTTACAACTAAGTCGATTTACCTTGGCTTTGTTGGTTGTTCCATGAGATGCTATATGTCGAGCATTAGGAACTAAATTAATCAACTAGTTTGGTTATTTAGTTAGTACTCCATAAGTTTTCTTTCTTATGTCGAGTACATGTACGGTTAAGGTTGTCATATTCTATGATGAACTTAGTCGGGGTTCCATAAGTTCTCTTATGTTGACCCCAAAATAATTAAATTGATTACTTCGGTGTTTAGTTTGGTTGTTCGTATTCCAATTAGATTAATTATAGGTTCTCTTTTAATTAATCTAGTTGAGTTTTCATATATTCCACAAGTTCTTGTATTGAGTATATGAAAGGCTACACTATCATGTTCTATTGGTTAATGTAGTCGCATACTCCGTAAGGTTTTCCTTATGTTGAGTATTTGAACGGTTAAGTTAGTCATCTCCATATGATTGACGTAGTCGTAGCTCCGTGAGTTTACTTATGTTGAGCACCTTCAATTAAATTGATCACTTTTGTGGTTTGATTTAGTTGCGTATTCCAGTTGAATTAATCATGGGTTTACTTGTGGTTAATTTGGTTGAATTTTGGATATAGAAAATCATTCTCATGGTTTTTGGTGTCCAATAAAAAATCCTTATTTTCTTTCGAAATTAAGGTCGCTCTTGTTGTTATCTCGGGAATGACATCAAATGGGGGAGAGTTCTTTTGAATTTGTGCTTAATGGTAATATCTTGCGGGGAGTGCGGCTGTGGAATTTTATAGGGGTTATCTTGTATCTTAAAACTCCTTGATGAATGTTGTTAGCTTCGGCTATTAGATTGCATCTAAATTAAGTTGGTATGTATTTTTCTTTTGGTCATGAAATGTCTCTTGTGGAAATTTCATTATTATGATCCCATTCTTGTACCTTTGCCAATTTTATTGACAAAAAGGGGGAGAAATATTGTAGTTCACACTACAAATACATATGGTTTTCGGATCATTGTGTAAGGGGGAGTGGTTTCCATGATCGAGATGGAGTATTGATTAAGGGGGAGTGATACATATCACCGTATTATTATCGTTAAACTCGTGATACAATTGGACTTTGATGTTACATAATAATACTATGACACTGTATAATAATGATCGAGAATCTCGATTTCTCTCATTGTTATAGCTATAGATCTTCAACAACGATGATGCTAAACTACAACCTTTGGGATCATTGGAGTACTTGGAAGGACGAAGATTTCAGGGAACGTTGAAGATTATACTATGGAATAGGAGCCACTAAAGTTTATCTTTTTTGTATTCCATATGTATTAATAGTTTTGTCACTAAAATTGACAAAGGGGGAGATTGTTAGAGCATAGCTCGGTCAACCTCGCATGCGTTGCTATCTCAAGCATGTTTGTCAATGTTAGTGATCAAAACTATAAGTCTTGATTTCTAGCCTACATAGCTAAGTCTCGGACTAGGATAGAAAAGTGTAGTTGAGATCAAGGACTTCATGACGATTCATCATACAACGACGAAGATCTATACAAGGAACCGTGGAACTTCATCAACAAAAAGGTATGTGAAGACTTGAACTTATCTATCACTCAAAAGTCTATCTCTTCTATCTCCTACTTCTTATGAGACAAAAGTCGTATGCTATATAGACTAGATCATAAACATTTGATATTTCGAGCTGAGCATTCATCGCTTATCTTTTATCTCGAAATCGTGTGTTGGTAAAGCGTTTCGCTTTGATCAAGTTTATCTTCACCTAGTGACGAAAGTCATGAAAATTTTCAATCACTTTGAGAATTTCTCTGACGTGAATCGATCTGTGAATAACGGCTACATAGCGTCCTCTGAGAATGTCTCAATGATTGAAATGAGAGTTTAGATTACATAACCATGTATTCCTTGAACCGAAGTTTTTGAACTTTGTTGATCAAGAGAAATCGGGAGGATTGTGGAATTGGCTTGCCAAGTCCGCGAACCCAGTCCGCAGACTCAGTCCACGAACTGTCGGAAGTTCTCGATCGAGAATTTCTGTTGGATTTTGCAAAACTCGTTTGTGTGCTAAGTCCCCGAACTCACTCCGTGAACCCAGTCCGCGAACCTGTTTGTGAACTTAAGAGGTTATGATCTAAAGATGTGCTCTGAACATGAAACATTAAATTATTAAGGAATGCTTTATGAAAACCGTGGCTATAATGTTCATGAGCCGATTCAATCGAATCGAATCATCTTTGTTTCAATTGTGTCTTGTGTAGTTACATAAGATCTCATATCAATTGAACAACTCTTTAACTAGTTCATTTGAGTCAATTGAACTAGTTATGGTGAAGAAGAACAAGGTTAATATGAAATGCTCATATGGTTAACCTTTTGGGTTACTATTTCGAACCAACATACACGTACACGTTTGGGCATGGTTTTCACAAACCCAGTAAACGTCTACCCAAGTTTGTGTGGCAAGCTAGGTTTTTTGATCTAACGGTTGAGAAATATTAGCTTGAATCTAAATCAGGTTTTCATCTAACGGTGAATATGGATTGCTCTGTAACTAAGACAAAACCCTGATTTGAAGTCTATATAAAGGAGACATCTAGCATTGTGCAAAACTAATCCCCACACGTCTGTGTGATACTAGTGCGCTCGCTAGAGTAGATTCTCCTTTAACCTTTGATTTTCTTCTCTAAAATCAGGTTAACGACTTAAAGACTTCATTGAGATTGTGAATCCAGACCGATACTACTTTATCGTAGTTGTGTGATCTGATCTTGCATCTTCTATCGTAAGAGTATAATCGATTGATTGACTTGAGATCGTGAGAGTTCTCCGATAGGCAAGATAAAGAAGTCACAAACATCTTCGTCTCACTGTTTGTGATTCCTCGACAATCCGCTTGTGTAGTCAGGAAGGATTGTAGAGAGGTGATTGATTAATCTAGGATGTTCTTCGGTATAACGGTTGAAAGATATTAGCTTGAATCTAATCAGGTTTTCATCTAACGGTGGATATTGAATGCTTTGTTACCAAGGTAACTTAGATTGCAAACCCTGATTTGAAAACTATATAAAGGAGAACTCTAGAAACTGGGAAACCTAATCTCCACACCTCCTATGTGATACTAGTTGTATAATCTAGAGTCAATTTTCCTTTAACCTTTGTATTTTCACGAGAACCTTTAGGTCAACAACTTAAAGACTTCATTGGGATTGTGAAGCCAGACCCAACTGTTTTCTCTATAGTTGTGTGTTCGGATCTTACTTATTCTATCATGATTGAGTATTATATTTGCTAAGATTTGCTTGAGATTTATCTCCGATAGGTAAGATTAAAAGTAGTCACAAACATCTTCGTCTCGTCGTTTGTGATTCCACAATATCTTGTTTCGCTACCATACGATAAATATTATTGTGAGGTGATTGATAATACTAGGCTATTCTTCGGGAATATAAGTCCGGTTTATCAATTGGTTCCAATGCACCTTAATTTATCAAAAGACGGAAAAAACTCGTAGGTATTTCTGTGGGAGACATATTTATCTATTCCTATAGACTTTTCTGTGTGAGATAGATTTGTTTATCAAGTCTTCGACTTTTGGTCGTAACAACTCTTGGTTGTGGGTGAGATCAGCTAAGGGAATCAAGTGTGTAGCATACTGCTGGGATCAGAGACTTAAGGAGCATGACTGTACCTTGAATCAGTGTGACATTGATTAGGGTTCAACTACATTATAGTCCGAAGTCCATTGATAGTAGGCCAGTGTCTGTAGAGTATGGTGTTCAAAGCTGGGCTAGGTCCCGAGGTTTTTCTGCATTTGCGGTTTTCCTCACTAACAAAATTCTGGTGTCTGTGTTATTTCTTTTCTGCATTATATTTTGTTATATAATTGAAATATCACAGGTTGTGCGTTGAATCGCTCAATTGGTAAATCCAACCTTTGGTTGTTGATTGAGATTGATTGATCCTTGAACATTGGTCTTTGGTACCGTTCAAGTTACTTCTCTTATATTCAATCGGGCTCGAAAATTTCTATATGCTGATTGCGGATTGAATTGAAAGATAGAGATATAAAACTCTTTGATATACTTTTCTCTAGATTGAGTCTAACTGTCTAGTTGATTCTCTTGAAAGTATATTGGAGTTTGTCTTTTCAGATTGCCAAACGAAATATTGGGTGTGGTTGTTAGACCCCCACTTTTTCACATAGTCCCATTTTCCACTACTTGAAACCCATGAAGTTGACCTCTCCTTGTGGCATCCTTCAATAATTTATGTAATACTTCAACCACCAATAAAAATAAGAATGGAGACAGAGAATCACCTTGTCTCAAGCCTTTTGTTGACTTAAATTTTTCTGAGATACTTCCATTAACCAAAACTGCAATGTTAGCTGAAGAGATACACCACTTTATCCATGAAATACATCTCCCTCAAAATCCATGTTTCTCCAAAATCTTTATCAAAGGCTTCCATTTGACATGATCAAATGGCTTCTCCATATCTACTTTAATAACACACTTTTGTTTTTCTTCTTCTTTAATCTACTGTCAATGCACTCACCTGCTATTAGAACTTCATCCAATATTTGTTTCTCTCTCTTAAAAAATCACCTTGATATCCAGACACTAACTTGTGCATCACCCCCTTCAACCTGTTAGCTAAAACTTTAGATAAAATCCTATAAGCACTTCCCAGCATGGCTTTTCAATGAAATCAGCATGGTCGATGGATTCGGCGTAAATTAAAAGTCCTTGCAAGGCATGACATGGAATCACATCGATTGTTTCGTCTGAAAATATGCTTAGAAGCATAGACGAAAAACCTCTTGTACGAGGTATGCCAATCTAATCAGATAACGTCTATATTCTCTTTCGATGATGAGTCGATAACTCCTGACGAGGAGCATATCCATATAAATTGGATTGACATCTCACGGAGATGAATATCCGCATATTGAAGTTTGATACCAATGGATTAGAATATCCTCTTACTTGAGAGAATGATATGAGATCGTTATTAACTGATTGTTAACTGGTTGACGATAATGTTCAGAGTAGCTACTGAAACCGATGTGGATGTATATCCCCCTTTGCAAAGGACTTATCGAAAAAGTTTATGTGATTGGAAAATATGGATCTTAGTTCATATTGAACTGTTTTCTCACTTGAATACGCTTTAGGACCTCAGTCCTAGCATTGATTACAAATCTGATGCTTATCAAAAGGTGTGATGAGAAAATTAGGGTCGCTTGTTATATATACAACACCTCCCCTTGACAGTGAGTTTCCATAGACACTAACCAGGTTGATGAAAGTATAGTCTGGTAGTCATAAATGACTCGACATATCATCTGGATTAAATAAAACTCTTGATTGTTAGTCATTGATGTTGTATCATCTTAGTGATGCTATGGGCATTGATGGTGAGTACTTTATTGTTCTTGTGCATTCATTGAATGGTTTAGTTTATTCATTCATAAAGCATCTTGAACTAATTACGCATGAAACCATTGTCATGTTTTCTGTTTGAGACGTGCTATATTACACTGCTATTACTACTATACTACAAGATTTGCAAATTTGATGAGAAAGTCTTCCCACCGTTTGGGGGAGGAAAGGATATTGTATTTCCCACGAGGATTTTCTGCCTCAGGAGTTCTGAAGCAACCAGTCCACTTCAACTGAGCAAAGTGATCATCTGCAACAGATCACCTTTTCTTGCATCTGTCACGTTGTACTCTTTTTCCTTCATCAAGGTTTTGTCCTACTGGGTTTTTCTTGTCAAGGTTTTAATGAGGCAACATATTCGAGTCCAACTATGTTCTAAGTTTGCTTAATATTGTACTCTTTTTCTTTAGTTCAGGTTTTTTCCCTCTGGGTTTTCCTGACGAAGTTTCAACGAGGCAATTAACTTAGACTTGTCGGTCCTTGAAGATCGTATTCCATGTGATGAACTACGTGTAAAGTACGAGACAACATGTGAAGCACTACGTGTGAAGAGTTGTACCAAGGTTTTATCCCACAGGGTTTTTCCTTGTCAAAATTTTATTGAGGCAATTGATTTCGGCACAAGTCAACAAAGAGAGGACGACACTTGAAGAACTACATTCGAAGCACTATATGTGAAGCACTGCGTATGAAGTTCTATTGGACTTCACAAGGGGGCGTGTTGTAGGACCTACGACCTATAGATGTGCGGCCCATAACAAAAGCCTTTTGGTTTTCTCTTTTCCTAGTATATAAAGGATACCATGTACTATTATGACTATGATCAATAAGAATTCATTCTCCTTCTCTGCCTCTTTGTCTTCTTCTCTATGTTTTACTGCAACAACATTGTAATTCTAACTAATATTATTTGTGTTTTGCTGGTCCATGAAGTCTAACTTATTCGATTGCAAAAAACACGTGAGAAAATTTTTGGTGAGTCATTTTTAATACAATGAAAATTATTCTTTGTATTTTTGAATTTTCCCCTCTATACAATGAGTTGAATGAAAATTATTCCTATTATTTTTAAAAAAAATACGTTGTTTATGTTTTTCAGATTGTTGAAGGCTGGCAATTTTCTTTTTTTAAAGATATAATTGAAAGTTATTGTAACATTTACTCATTAAATTTGTTTTTGTAATGGCATCATTACATTTATTTTTTCAGTTTATTTTTATTTATAATTGGCACCATTTAATGATTGAAATATTTAATTGAAGATGAACTAATTAAGAGGGTTAGAAAGGGGTTACAAACACCACAGCCGCTAGTCTTTGGCTGGGATGAGACTGAGATGGTCGGATCACATGTATTATATATATGTATATATATAGAAAGGCAAATTTTACCCCAGAATATTGCACATTTATCATTATATTTCCAACTTCTATTTTGTTCCTCTAGTTTTCATTTTTTCTTTTGATATTATAAATAATAATATACTAATAAATTACTTTTCTTTTTGAAGTAAATCATAATATTTTTTTATTAAATAATATAAAATTAGTTTGTCGCTAGGCTACCAACCAATGCTTGTAAGAATTTTTTAATTTTAAATTCCCCCTGGTGGCTCCCTTTTTAAGTAAATAAATAATCAAATAAATGTTAATTGTATTTAATTAGATATAAAAATATAATTACAATAAACTGTATTTATTGTAATCAGATCTAAGCAAGAATTCTTTTTTCTTTCAAAGTTTTTGGTAGTAGGTAATGAATAAGATGTTTTTACATCGTTTTTGTTGTCTTTTGACATATTTCTTCGCCGTTTTGGGGGGATTTTTCTTCGTCGTTGTGGGGAGAGTTCTTCAAATTTTAATGGCTGGTTCGTGGCTTGCTTATCTCGATTCAAAAACATCGACGATTCATCACTACATCGCTTCAATCAGCATCCGTGTTTGTGTGGATCGACAAATTCATGGGCAAATTACTCCTTTGTGTTAGGAGTATCTCTTATCGAAGAAGACTACAATCTGATTAAATGGTCGGAAATCATTTCCAGATATACCACCATCTCTCCCTTATACATAAGAAGAATCATATGTCTTTGCAGTTTATTGCTCTTTCTCTTCGCGATCTACTTGTAATTGATGTCCTTAATTGTATTAGGGTCTTGATTAGCTTATATTTTGATGTTTTTGATATTTTTTAACCGAACATGTAATCACTGTTTTGATTTGAATAAATTGGAATATGTTGATTGTCCAAAAAAAAAAAGTAATTAAATTGTATTCAAAATTAGTTTTTAAAAGACATGTCTATTTTCTTTATTAACTATATCATCGGCGGTTTACCAAACATAATTTATAGTTTGTTAATTTCACAGTCATTTACAAATTATATTTTACCAAACTTCTTGTTGCTTTAGTTTTACATCACAACAATGCACAACATAACATAAAATCACTTTTCTAAAACTCACAACAGCACCAAACTCACATGCATGGGTTCTTATTTTTCCAACTGTAAATCAGCTATTACGGGCGGGGAAATGGCAATTCCCAATCATAAAAATAACCGTACGGTGGGGAAGTTTTGGCTTCGTAACCCTAAATGCTTGTTACGGTTAGGATTTTCCTAGCTCTATGTAGTTATGAGTTCCACCGAAGAAAAGAGGAACATGTTTTAAGGCATACTCATATTTTTTAGAGGCATACAAGGTACTGACAAAATAGATATTGTGCGGCCATGTTTCAACATACGAAGTTTTGGCTTGCCAACCCTAAATGCTTGGCGACGGTTAAAAACTTCAAATTTCCAAGATGTAGTGGGAGCTGAAGCTGCTGCTCTTATTTTGGCTATCTCTTGGGCAGAAGAGATGAAACTTGGCAAAGTGGTGTTTATTAGTGATTGTCTCCAACTGGTTAATTTTGTAAATGGCTGCAACTCTTCAGTGTATTGGAGAAGCTTGGACCTGTTGGAACTTTGTCGGAGTTTTCTTTCTAGTAATGTTTCCTTTAAAGTTATGTATATAAAGCGGTTGAATAACTCGCTAGCAGACAGGCTTGCTCGTAGGGTTAGGAAAAACAATCTTAAGGGTTTATGGTTTTCTCTTCCAAATTTTCTAAATGCTCTATCTAGGAAGATAAACCTTAATGTAATTTGTAACTCTCTTCTTTCTTAATGAATGGGTGTGTTTCTTAGCAAAAAAAAATAAAAATATGTAGTTCCGAGTAGGGGTGAGCATGGGCAGGTATGAACTAGATTTTACCTCATCCGCAACCAATCCAATTAATTACGGATTTCAAATTTGGAATCCACATCCAATCCAACATCCAACGGATACACGGATGAACGGATTGGGTACGGATAATCCAATGGATTTGTTTTAATTAAAATTTATAATGAAAAAATAAAACCAATATAGACGATTCTTTATGGGAACCTACACATTCTACATATGTATATAAATATAAAAGTGTCATGAACAACACTCCAAGCAAACACCTTAAGAATTCCTAAACTATCTATATATTTTCTAAAAACTATATAAATATACTTAATCTAACGGTTATGGATGTCCAACGGATTTTCAAGGTTGTATCCAGAACCAATCCGTAAATCGTTGGATTCCAAAAATTCCATCCGCATCCAATCCATTAGAGAATGGTTCGGGCATCCATCCGCAAAAATGCGGTTGGTCCCGGTTAAATCCAGAGATTACAGACCAAATGCTCACCCTTACTTCCGACTTCCGAGTGAGGAAGGTGGATTTACATCTAGATATTTTCCCAACCCCCAACCCAGTATCCCCCTCCTTCAAATGGGCTCGAAAATTTAATATTTTCCAAGCCCAGGAAAATTTGAAGTCTTTTCAATCTAACTCCTTTAAAATCTTAAGCTCCTTCCACGTTGAACGGTGTCCCTCACCCTCAAACAGAATTGCTCCATTTCACTTTTCCTTAAAGGAGAGAAAAACAAGGCTTTTTCTCACAAAATAAAGAATTTTTTTTTTTATTTATATCCGTGAAAAAAAAATCGAAAACGAAAACATAGAAAAGCCGAAGAATAAAAACCTTATCGCGATCCAAATCTCTCAAGCCGTACCCAAAAATCGTCTCTACATCTTCGACGAGAGAAGAAAGAAGAAGAAAAACCCGTTGCTGTTATAAATTGAAGTTAGGGGACCATTCTGATGAAGAATCACAAAACCAGGTAATTTAGGGTTTCTTTAATTAACTCTGTATAATTAGATGGGTTTATAATTTGATCAAATTATGATGAGTTTACTCTTGATTGA
Organism: Papaver somniferum; assembly: GCF_003573695.1. NCBI lineage: Eukaryota > Viridiplantae > Streptophyta > Magnoliopsida > Ranunculales > Papaveraceae > Papaver > Papaver somniferum. Next base: position 6,319,119 of record NW_020621936.1, on the reverse strand, counting down.
AGTATAATTAGATGTATTGGGCTCAATTTAAGTTTCTTTAAGAATTAGGTGAAGGGTTTTTTTTTGGTTCGACTGCAATCTCTTCGCCAGGTCTTTGAAGCGAAATTTGAAGAATCCCTGATGATATCTCCGATTTTCGTTTTTGGGGTAGGTTTCAAAAAGAACCCTAATTTATTTTATCCAACTTTTAATCCCTAATTTTATTTTGGTGATATAATATGAGTAATTTTTTGGTTGTTTCTTTGTTTTCAATATTAGGTCATTGGTGTGTTGCTTCATTGAAGATATGTCTTTTAAGGTATATCACTTTTCTCTTTACTTCTCTACTTTTCAGTTTTTCAATTCTAAATTCTGTATAGAGTGGTAAAGTAAGCCCGATTGGAGATCTTTTATATGTTATTTGGCCTTCAATTCATTTGGAGATCTGTATAGACAGACATCACTTGAAATTCAACCTGGTGAGTCCCCCTCATTTGCATTCGTTAGATGCCCTGTGATTCTTCTTTATGAAACTGGATTCGACCCAATGACATCCCTTAAGCTTGACACAGAATTACAGTGGTTAGGTCCAATCTGTTTAGGTGGTTTAATTTGTAGGATATTTGTAGGATAGTAAGATTAAATAGTAAGACTAAACCAGTTACAAGTATAATAAATTTGAGACTTTACACTTTGATGGCTGATTATTTAGATAATTGATGGCATGCCATTCTATGAAACGATATCATTTGCTTTGATTGATTTTTGAATGCTAATTTGAATTAGTACAAGTGAAACCGTTTGCATACAAGCATATTTTCCCGTCTATGTTGGATGTAGGATTTTCTTTTATCGGGATACCTTGGTTGGTATTATTGCAGTCTCAGTACTTATACATTAACTCTTTGTTTTTCATTGGCACCAAGCTCTATCTTTCCCCATATTTGGCAGGTGTTTTGACTGATTGAATTTCATACCATCCAAAGAATAGATGATACCGGATGTCGAGGCCTTTATTTGAAACTCAAAGCAGTGGCAGTCCCAAAATGTTACAGTGATAATTTCTTGGCAGAAAAGCAGGTATATTTGAACTCAAAACAGCGGCAGTCCCAAAATGTTACACTAATCTCTTGGCCGAAAAGAAGGTATATGGTATACATTTGTTTACCAAAATCTCCTTGAGAAACTTCTAACACATTTGTTACTTGGATGAGAAGCGAATTACGTGTTCACTTTGACCCAAATGATGCCAACACATTTGTTACTTCGATGAGAAGCCAATTATGCGAATTTTGTGTTCACTTGGACCCAAATGATTAATTAAGTCTATTTTTGATTGTCAGTATGAGTACGATGATTGGGCTTGCTGCTGAGACTATGACGTTCACAGGAGGAGTGGACAAAACTAATTATGAATATACATTTAAGAAATTGTATAACACAAAGGCAAGAGTTAATGCTCCAAATTAAGAACACGATTAATGCTCCAAGGTGATGTAGTTCCTTATGTCTAATTATTTTAATGTTTAAACAAACATGAAATGTTTAATGTAGGTTCCCAGTCTGTTTTGAAGTGAAAGACCATGCTAGATCGATAGTTTTTGTGCCATTAGACAGTGGATACCACAAATGGGGGCAGTATGCGTAATACATGTTCAGTGGGGGTTTTTCTCTCCGCAGTCTTCTTCCTCTCCTCTCCATGTTCTACTTCTCTCCTTTTAATTCATCATCTTTTTTTTTATATTATAATTAATGGTTTCTTTTACAGATTTTGATATGGCTTCCGGATATGATGATTATGAACACTGAAATAAAAACCTCAGGAACACTAAATACGTAAACCCTAATTTTGGTTCTACTTTCACATCTCTTTCATTTTTCTAGCTAATATACCTGAATGCTTGATTTGAAGTTGTGGGTTGTGGTTAATTAGCGGATTTAAGATATAAAAATTGCACTTTTTCTGATCAATACCTGAGTTTGTTTTCTTAGGTCTGGGGATTTCAATACAAAGTAAAAAAGGTGAACGATTTTTGTAGTTGGTAAGCCTGAAACTTTTTCGTTCTGTCTTTTTGTTTCTCTGAATCAATAAACCCCAAACCATTTGTTTTATTTTGCTCCAAGGTGATGTAGTTCCAATAAACCCTAACCCATTTGTTTTAGGTCTGACAAGAGTTAATGCTCCAAATTAAGAACACGATTAATGCTCCAAGGTGATGTAATTCCTTATGTCTAATTATTTTAATGTTTAAACAAACATGAAATGTTTAATGTAGGTTCTCAGTCTGTTTTGAAGTGAAAGACCATGCTAGATCGATAGTTTTTGTGCCATTAGATAGTAGATACCACAAATGGGGGCAGTAGGCGTAATACATGTTCAGTGGGGGTTTTTCTCTCTGCAGTCTTCTTCCTCTCCTGTCCATGTTCTACTTCTCTCCTTTTAATTCATCATCGTTTTTTATTATATTATAATTAATGGTTTCTTTTACAGATTTTGATATGGCTTCCGGATATGATGATTCTGAACACTGAAATAAAAACCTCAGGAACACTAAATACGTAAACCCTAATTTTGGTTCTACTTTCACATCTCTTTCATTTTTCTAGCTAATATACCTGAATGCTTGATTTGAAGTGGTGGGTTGTGGTTAATTAACGGATTTAAGATATAAAAATTGCACTTTTTTTGATCAATACCTGAGTTTGTTTTCTTAGGTCTGGGGATTTCAATACAAAGTAAAAAAGGTGAACGATTTTTGCAGTTGGTAAGCCTGAAACTTTTTCGTTCTGTCTTTTTGTTTCTTTGAATCAATAAACCCTAACCCATTTGTTTTATTTTGCAGGTACGATTTTTTTTTGCTTGGACAGGGTTGAGAAGCATTACAAGTCCATGGTTTCTAATAATTTCCATGGTATGTATAAGCAATTGCATGTAAAGACATTGTTTATTCACCGGTGTATATAAAGATCTTACTGGATGTCACTGTAAGTGAGGATTGCAATACCTTCCGATATGTATGGTTTACTTCTAAAGTGTTTATGTATGGGAATGTATTCCTTCTGATTCATGCACTGTTCAGAGAAAATTACATCAGTAAATTGCAATGGATACTTTAGTGTACAAATGTTACTGAGTGCAGAACATGAGTCCCGGCAGATTGTTGCAAGTGCCAAAAACAGTAAGCATATCATATACCTAAACTGAAATGTTTTATTTGGATTATTGATATTGCAACATTTTTCTTATTTGTATTGATACAATTGAAAGTTTCAGATTTTTATATTCAATTTCCTTGAGATTTTTGTTTTCAACATCGTTTAGCTTTTTTTGTTACTGATTTTTTTGTTGTTATTTTCTATTGCCATCAATAATGAATGTTTAAGAATTGACAGTGTGCACGACAAGAGAGTGAAGGAGATGAATCATAGTATTCAAGAAGGAAGAAAATAGAACCATGAAAATTATGAAGATATCTGATTTCACAAAACTTTAATGGGTTCAGTTCTTGGTGCTTGGGGTTTGATATCTGATTGTTATTTATATTTTATGTGTGTATACTTTTATAGTCCATAAGCTTAATTGGGTTTAATATGTTCGTTCACTTCGTCCGCAGGGGAAAACAAATGAAAATAAGACAGTAAATGATGATGAGATGGATAGTGAAATGATGCTGGAATAGCCAACACGCCTTTTCCTGCATCCATGTTTCATAGATTACCAACAAGGTAGTTATTCCTTCTACCTGGTCCCCAATTTCTTTTATACGAATCACATGATTTACGTTTATATTTCTTAAATTGTTGATGCTTACTGTGATTCCAAGAAGAAAGTTGATTCAGTTTTATGCAAAGTCAGTTCTAATGATGGTAGGGTAGACTTGGTATGTAGTACCTAAAAATATTGGTTTTCTCTATCTTTAGATTTGGGAAGTCAAATTACATATTAGCTTCCATACTAATCCATGAATGAGGTTTACTGTCATTACATTAACATGGTTTTGAGTCACTTTGGTTCTGAAAATCTGAAAAGAAAGCTAAGATGTAATACATTGGGCGCAAAGAGAATTACCGTTGTTGGATAACCAGGAAAGCATAGATTTGAAAGAAGCCATAATGAAGGTATAACTTTCATAGTCCGGCAAACTTATTTTCAAGATTTTATTCTTTTTCTGGAGTGTGCAACACCAATTTTATGGTCTAATTTTACTGATGATATGGGAACTGGCTGCAAAGAAACTCATCAGCTAGAGTAAGCTGTAAAGAAAGCGAATGGTTAACTGGGTAAGCCTGAGATTTTCCCATCCTCCACCAGTGCTAAACATTAGCGGGACCAAGGATTACCAGCAATTCGATTCTCTGGAGCAACAGTAAGAACAAACCTCAAATATTAACTTCTTTTCATAATATGTTGTTGTTAAAGTGAACCAAGTTAATGTTGTTTGACTAATTTGGTTGTGTATTTAAATAAATTCATGTACAACAACTTTTGTAGGAAGTGTTATTAGCAGCAGGTGGATTCTTTGAGCAACGAGTTTGTGCAGTAACTACTAAAAGCCACACTGAAAAACAATGGTTTAAAATCTCAATGTCCCTGAAACGATGGCTTACCAACCTGTTCATCAGGTTATATATATAGATGCTATGATATGTAACTACAAAGATGCTTTGTAAAGAAAGATAAAGTTTTACCAAACAGTAACGTGCTGTAATGGCGAGCTTGATTGCTCCATATGCAACGCTAACTTCAGACAACATTTCATTGAATCTAATTAATATATTGCAGTTTTTGGACTATTAATCTATCTGCACCGTCACTTCCTTTATTTGTTTTTATTTGATTTTAACACCTCTTAGTTGAAGAAATGTTCTCATCTAATTAATAACACCAAATCAAATTTTCAGAACATTTGGTCTTCAACACCCAAGTTCATCTACTGCCAGTTCCCGTACTGCAAGTTCAAATCGGGACTAGGGCGAGGCGAAGCCGAGCTTTAACAAATGGGGCGAGGCGAATCCGAGCTTTACCAAATCAAATGCGGACTTGGGAAAATCCGATATTTACCAAATCATATCGGGACGGGACGAAGCTGAGCTTTACCAAATAAAAAAAATGGTTCAAAGAAAGAGGCATTGATGCATAGTATTTGTAGTTTGTAGTTGCAAATTAAATTGGTGAACCAAGTGTGAGACGCACGGGCACAAAATCTTGTTGAATCTATTAGGGAAGCAACAATTCTTCTTTCTTCTGTTTTGCTTTACTCTTTCAATCAAAGGGTTTTAGGTTTGGCAGCTGCTTTACTCGCAAGTCGGTCGAGATCTTCTTCTCCGTTAGTAATCCATTGGTTTTGGTGGAGATGTTCGGCACAGTAAGTAATCCTTGACTTATATTTATTATTTTTTCCTTTCTTTCTTCTTTTAAATGCCACTACATAAGCGACGACGAGTAGATTAATGTGGATTAGTGTTCTTGACTTGTATTTATCCATTCTTTTTGATCAGTGACTTGTATTTATCCTTATTGATTAGTGAATTAGTTTTCTTCTTTTAATGTGTATGTATGTGTCCTTACTGATTAGGGTCCGGAAATTCGTAAGCGACGACGAGTAGCAGAACGGGTTTTTAATGTGGCTGAAAAGCCGGGAGAAAATGAAGTTACGCAACTGTTGACTGATGAATAAATAATTGAGAGCATTTATGGGAACTAATAAAGATGGGAAAGAAAATGTTGAAAGTTCTACAATAGACCCCCCTTCACGAAACGAGGTTGTTAAAGCGGCAATCACATTAAATAATTTTTTGTTGAGTTATGAGAAAATAACACCAGAAGGTTTTACGATGATAAGAAAACTAGAGATGAAATTCAATGTGATATTGATTTTAACAAAAAAGCAAAAGACAACTGAAACATTTTTCAAAAAATCTTGATAAGTCATATATTGAAAATATATAACGAATTATTAATTTATATTTCATATGGGGCCTACATAGGTAATCAAAAATATATTATTTTACAATTTTAGCGAATCATTAATTTGGCACGTTGTCCACGACTCGGGACTGGCTAAAAATATTATTTAAGAGAATTTATTAAATAATCGAGTATTAATTAAAAGAGTTTCTAAAGTAATTACTTATAGTAGGGTCCAACCGGATTTTACCCTTATCCTAATATCCAAAGTTTTTTGAATCAAGAAAATGACTATTATACCCTAATACTAAATATGTGTGCAACAACAGATTTCTCAGTATTCCATATATGTACTGCTGATTTATAATCTAAAAAGAAAATGCATGTTAAAAACAAGTAATAAGTCTACGAAAAACAGAATCGAACACTTCTATTTCAGTATTCCATATATGTACTGCTGATTCATAATTTAAAAGTGATAAAACTATAAACAATAACAAAACCAAAGCAGTATGTTTCAGTATTCCGTATATGTACTGCTGATTCATAATTTAAAAATCAACTGCATGTCAAAAACAAGTAATCAATCTATAAAAATATAGTACTGAAACACTTTTATTTCAGTATTCCATATATGTATTTTTGGATTATACAAAAAAAATGATAAAACTAAAAAAAAAAAAAAAAGAACTAGCAATAGACTTGTATCCCACACTCCCATTTAACCTTTAATTTCCCATACAAACACCACATGCAAAAAAAGGTTCATTATTTATTAGGCTATAACATTCAGAAATCGGTTTCAGAGAATCCAAAACCAAATCAAAGCAGTATTTTTCAGTATGTCATATATGTATTACTGCATTCATAATCTAAAAATCAACTGCATGTCAAAAAAAAGTCATGAATATATGAAAAAGCAGAATTGAAACACTTTTGTTTCAGTATTCCATATATGTACTTCTGGATTAAAAAAAAGAAGAAGAAGATAAAACTATAAAAATAGCAAAATCAAAGCAGTAATTTTCAGTATACCATATATGTACTGCTGATTTATAACTTAAAAATTAATTTCCGGTCAAAAATAAGTAATGAATCTGTGAAAAAATAGAATTGCACACTTTTATTTCAGTATTCCATATATGTACTTATGGATCAAACAAAAAAAGTGATAAAACTATAAAAAAAATAAAAAAAATCAAATCAATATTCTTCGGTATGCCATATATGTACTGCAATATTTTTCAGTATGCAATATATGTACTTCTGAAAGTATTGTATTTCGGTATTCCATATATGCACTTCTGGATAAAACAATAAAAGGAAATAAAACCATAAAAATTAAAAAAAAAAAAAAGTATGCCATCTATGTACTGCAGTTTTTTTCCAGTATGCCATATATGTACTTCTCAAAAGTGAGAAAATCAAAAGCAATATTTTCCAGTATGACGTATATGTACTTCTGAAAAGCTTTTATTTCAGTATTCCATATATGTACTCCTGGATTAAACAATAAAAGTGATAAAACTATATAAAAAAATAAAAAACCAAAGCAGTAATGAATGTACATGTGAAAAATCAGAATCTGAACACTTTTATTTCAGTATTTCATATATATACTTCTGGATCAAACAAAAATAAGTGATAATACTATAAAAAACTAACAAAATCAAAGCAGTATTTTTCAGTACGCCATATATGTACTGCTGATTCATAATCTAAAAATCAGTTGCGCGTCAAAAACAACTAACAAATCTATGCAAAAACAGAATCGAAATACTTTTATTTATATATTTCGTATATGTAATTCTGAATTAAATATTTTTTTTGTAAAGCTAGGTTTTTGTCAGTACTGCAGATACGTACTGTCGGTTCATACACAAAAACAAACTAAAACAAATCTAAAACCAACAAGATGAAATTGATATAATTAAATCTACTGAAGAAATGAACAAAAAACGTGATTATTCATCTAGATCTTAACTATTTTCATAAAAATAAAATAAACAATCAAGCATCCATAAAACAATTAGATATTAAAAACCCTAAAAGAACAATCAAGCATCCATATTACGAATATGAAAATGTCACGAAATCGATCAGATCTCATGATTCAGTTGAGAAACAAAAAAAAAATTGGAGAGAAGATTACGTACGCATAATAGGAGAGAACATTACATGGAAACCACGAAAGATCTTCGTAAGCAATCTTCATAAAAAAATGAATTGGAGAGAAGTGTTGATGGTGGTTTTTACCTCAGGGTTAAATTTGTAAAACCTTGCATCTGATGTGACATCACTCTGCGAGGAAACGAAGCCATGAGTTCCAATCTCTCCACTGGCACATTTGTTGAGTCGTTCAATATATTTACATGAAATTTATCCAGACTGGCGCATGTAACAACAATCCCATATGCTCTGTAAATTTCGGCGCCTTGCATATATTACTTATTAATATAAGACTTATTGAGTACTTTTCTTGTGTTATGTTCCCGGGAAGAATCCTTAATATCGGTATGGCATGATGGATTTGTGTTCACTCTCAGCAGAGTAGCACGAATTTTCAAGTACCAAGGTTAAGGCCCTAACACGAAATACTCAGTCAGAAAACAAAAAATAACGGAGCCGCGGAGTAGGAGCATCAATGAGAGGGAGCGTGGCAACACCATAGGCTAGCCGACGCCAGTTGGCCACGCCCCATGCTACCTAACCGACCCTTATTCCTTTGTCGACGAATCAGGTCGCTTTAAACTAGCCACACGTCCATGAGTTGTGGTTGGGCCCATACTTGCCAGCCCTATTTCCCATCGACCAATCAGGTCGCTCTAAAGCCGCCACACTCACACCAGAAGTGTAGCCACACCCATGGTTGGACGACCCCCTATTTCCCATTGACCAATCAGGTCGCTTTAAACTTGCCACACTTACACCAGAAGTGTGGCCATGCCCGTGTTTTGGTCGGACCTCTCTTTCGACCAATCAGGTTGCTATAAACCTGCCACAGTATTAAAAAAGAGATGTAAAGATTGGCTTCCCAAAAATTGCGCTAATGCGCTAACGAATATGCCAAACGTGCATGCCCAACATGCCAGACGTGCCACTTTGCCACAAAAGCATGCCGAACATGGCAACATACCATAAATAGTGCACTTACATGCCAACCCATCTTATTTCTGTGGCCAACGCCATAACAGACTTCAATGTGGTTATCCTAACCAGAAACACGACCCCGCATGGTCGAAACTCTAATTTCTAGTCGTGGTGCAAATTATGCCACTTCGGGCCCACAACATTCCACGAGCCGTGTGAGACCCAGGAAACCCTAAAAAAGACGCCATATCATAGCCGCCCGTGGTAATCCTTACTCCTGTGGACGTTTCCACATGATGGTCTGACTATGGTTCCTTTTGCGTGGCTATGGCACCATTTGCACAAAACGCCGATACGCCACGGCCACGGCCACATGCCACATGTCGCATGCACTAATTAGGTCTTTGATACGCCAAACCCTAACTTAGGAAAAGTTTCTACGCCAACCAAGACAAGTAACGTTTCCCAGAGCATTGGTATCGATGTGGCGACATGGCCAATGTTGCCGGAGCCATATTTGGGTCTAACACCAATATGCCAAAACAGTTGCCACTGACATGCCGCTATGCCATGGATACGCCAGGCGCCACTATGCCAATGTCGCCACTTTGCTATACGACAAGATATGACAAGATATGGCCATAATCAATGACCATCCTTCCTCGTGAGACATAATCTCAGCCATCCAAGTCCGCCACCGAACTGACAGACTTGTGGCAAGTTTCAGGCGACCAGCCGCTTAAATCTCGTGGCCATGGCTACGCCAGGCGCCACTTATACCACCGTGCCACTGTCATGCACGAGTTATACCAGTCATGCTGCAGTGCCACTGGCATACACCAAAAACGCCATTGTGCCATTACCAGGGGCCAACATAAGGTAACCATAATCAACAACTACCCTTCCTCATGAGATGCAATCTCAGCCATCCAAGTTCGCCACCGAACTGCCATACTTGTGGCGAGTTTTAAGCGACCAGCCAAGACGTGCCTAATAGCATCACATGTTATTTTCATGCGGAAAGACTCTTGACTTGCCGCACATAGCAACCTGCTACACGTTTTCCACGAAAACACTCGAGACATCAAACATGTCACAAACTGGGGGATACTCATTAGGGTATTGGTCTAGAGGTTTACAGTGTACGGTGTGCAATACGCCCGTTATAAGAAAGTGTCATGAAGCGGGACAATTAGTGGCGATAAGAAGTAACGGGTGTAAACGGATCCACTTCCTTCATCATGGAAGCATGGGTATCTGACGGTTATACGTTACTCCACTCTTCCATCACCCAATCGTTCCCACTTACGAGACCAGGGTACGTTTCAATATGACTTGTATAAATAGGCTTCACGTATTTCCACCAAACAACAAGTTTTTGGTCGGCAAAAACATAGTATCCATAAATCACCAAGAACTGATAGCTTTCCACTCTGCAAGCCAATTCCACTTTCTGATACAAGTCATAAAACAAGCCACATCTTCAGAATTAACCATTCTGGTTTCAACACTCTCTTCGCTTCCCTCCCTAAGATCAACCCTTCTCCTTCACTTTGTGACCGAAGCAAGCCTGGAACGTCCATTTCTTGGTTTAGGCCAGGATTGTACAGATTGATATCTCGAATCAAAAGTGCTCCCGTGCAGTGCATTGCTTATGGTTTAGATTCGTTTCTCATCCACACACCAAAAATTACCAAAACCAGCAGAAACAATTTTCACCCACAAACAATTGGTGACCACAGTAGGAGATTAATCTCTCGGTTGCAATATCAATTTCCAAATTCATTTTTCAATCCTGATAGACGCATTTATGTGTCTAATTTGTCCTCAATGTTTCATATTGTTAGTACTCGATTTCGTACTTATTTTGGTGTTTTGTGTGTTTGTAGGTATTTTTTAGAAATAAATATTGATGGAAAATTCGGCTCAAAAAGTTGTTAAAGGCACCCCGGAGAACATATGTTATTCGGACTCCAGCAACGGATAAGGGGTGACCTTCTTTAACAAATTCAAAATCTTATTTTGGCGGGAAAATAATTCTTTGAAAACCCGATATACTCTAATTTGATTTTGGAGGGATTCTGGCGAGATTCAACCACATATTTGGACATGTATGAACCTGTTTTGCTGAGACAGGATTGGTAAGTCCCTTTGTTTCGAGAAAATAGGGATGTTTCGTGGATTAAGAGAAATCAGGGCAATATATTCCCGTGAGTTATCCTAGGGATTTTTCTTTATCTTTGGAAGGTTTTCTTGAGCCACAACGTGTCCAACTTCATCTGATACAAGTTTCTAGAGGGTTAGAGTGTGTAGAGCTGCAGTTAACGTGTGAAGAAGCTATAAAAAGGAATTATCTCCCGTGACTGGCAGAAAAGAATAATGAATTTATTGGAGGATTGTTCGCAGTTATGATGGAGTATTCTTGGTACTGTGCTACTATATAAGGTGCTCGATTTGACTAGAAGAGAATGGAGAGTGAGGGGTGAGAATACAACAGAGAATCGGGAGTTGCAGAGATTGTCTCTGCTGCTGCCATTGAAGAACATACAAAGAACATAAGACTACAAGAAGCAGTCGTTTATGCTACAGTGTATACGACAGTCGCAGGACAGTCTTATATGCTACAACGATACGACCCACAGCCGAGGGTCGTAGTTCTCTGGTTTGTAACAAATATAATTGTTACAAATCCGATTCTGAATTATTTCTCCATTTTCTCCTTGTAAACACCTTTTTGAGCAATGAAAAATTCATCTGAGTGTGTTTTCACCATGCGGAGCTAGACCCCATCACTGGGACAACGGAGGAAGCAACTTTTCATGATTGTGGTAAATGAATTAATTCTTTTATTGACATTTTGCATAGATTTAATTGCTTTATGATTTCTATTAATTATTTGTTATTTTGTTAGATGCCGCATGCTTAGTTCCAAATACTTTAGATGCGTTATGCTTTTAACTTACAAATAATATTTTACGAAATCTATTTTTGGCAAAGAACTAGAGTCACAACTTCTTTTGTTTGAGCTATATTGTCTAGAGTTAATGACTGAACCATAATAATATGAAAAGTAGTGAAATCCCGAGTCCCGGTCTCTCTTCATCCTGTGACAAATTTTGTATATATATTTTTCCTTATTTTCTTTATTAAGTCTTAAAACAAATTCTCAACAAATCTGAGTGAACGAATCTTTTTACTACAACTTAATTGAAAATAACCATCAATTTTTGGCGCCGCCGACGGGGATTTGTTTATAGATTTGTTTTTAGGTTTTATTTTATTTGTTCTTTTTTACGTGTTTTAGTACTTTTGTTTGCTTTCAGATTTGGAGCTAAGCTAAAGAAAAAGAGAAGTGCTGAAAGAAAGGCGAAGCCCCAAAAAAGGAAAGAAAAGATAAATCCAAAAGGAGTGAAGAAGAAGAAGATTTTGTAAATAATTTTTATTTTATTTTTTTAGAAACTGTAATTAAGTTTTTTTTTTTTATTTTGTGTTTTTTTTTGGACATTTTTTTTGGACATTGGACATTTTAAAAAAAAAAACCCTACGAAGGGTACTTTTAAATAAACTGTTTGCAGAGAAGGACGACGATTACGATATCGCCTCGGCCCCTCGGGTTCGTACATGACATGGAGTCGTGGCCCGAGTCGACTTCAACGGTTCATCCCCCGTATGGAACGGGAGGTAAGAATTCTAAACACCCGCGAATCCCCTGTCAGCGGGTTTACTGGATGATTTTGTATGCTTATATGTTGAGGACCTGAAATCGGATTTAATTTTCTAGTAAAGGGCAAGGCCTGGCCAAATCAAGATAAGGACTCGGATTTCATCACCGTTTCCTTCTTGCCCGCCTTAGGAACACGTAACCTACGCGAACCTAAGCCTTAAAATTTGGACTAGAACGAGACCGATAGGGTAACGAGCTTAATAGGAAAGTCATTCGAAATATTGGTTACTTTTAAGCATACTTCGAAGTTCATGATGGTTTCTGTGAGTTGAATGCGTGACTGCGCCGCCTTGTAATGCGGTGAGGCCTTGGGTATCAAAGCTCCACGCAGCTTCCCTCGCCTCTATTCAACTTACTTTGACTCGGATTGATTCCAGAGGGGTTTGCTCAAATTGTAACGAATTCCCTTTCGAAGGATTAGAAGCTGGTCTAGAAACAATCTAAGTGGAGCCATCATGCTTTTTGTTTGCTAGATAAAATAGGCTTGTTGTGGTCGAGTCAGCCTTCTTTGTGTTTGTTTAGAATTCCCTTGCAGTTAGGATGTCGAACTGGTATTATAATAGCCAATACAATGAGTATCCGACTGAGCAGCTTAGACATTATCCTTTTTATGACCATAGTGTGAATAGTGATTGGGAACGCGAAACCTTTGAAGGTTATGGTCCATACCATTTTGAGCCCAATTACTATCCACATACCCACAGGTCATACGAGCAAAACAATCCTTCTATTTCTCTAGAAGAGTCTCTCAAGAGTTTCAATGAGTCAGCACGGAAGTTATTTATGAAAGATACTTATAATATTCTTCTCCCAGAAGAGTCCGTAGAGCGGTCAACTAAGATATCTCTAGAAGAGACCCTCAAGCAATTTACTGAGAATACAAATAGGATTGTAGAAAAACTTGCTCAGGATAGTCTTAATTTCCAGTGTAGTTTTCCCAATACCACCCTCGAAAATAAGGATAGTTTTTATTCACATAATCAAGATGACGAGGTTAGAATTGGTAACACTACTTGTTTTTATAAGGTTCGATCATTTTCATGTTATTATAGTGATGATTATGATGAGGATAATATTGATGAAGAACATGAAATATGTAGGCATAGTGATCAGGAATTTGTTACTCCGATTGAGCTTTATAATGATAGTGTTGTTTCTAGTACAAATCCAAATAATTTTAATAGTTATTCACCTATTCAAAAGGATGTGGATTTGACTAGAGATACCACCGTTTTAGACGATGTAGTTCATGATCCTTTAGCCTGCAGTATGTTGGATAATCCATTATTTGATGTGCCTATCAGTGAATCGGAGGAGGTAACTATGATTAAAACCTTAGTTGATGAGCCTTTATATGAAACTTTCTCTGATAATCCTTTATATGATTGTGATGATGGTATAGAGGAAAGAGTTTACCCTGAGAATACTGTTTTAGAATCTAGTGATTTAGAAACACTAGTCTTAGAAGATGATAAACTCGTAGAAATGAGTGAGGATGAACCCAACTTAGAAGAATCTATTAACCATTTCCAGGAATCTGATGACCTAGAAATTAGGGAAGTTGTGACTAGTCTTTCTAGAGACACAGAAAACTCTAAGTTTGGGGGTGATTATCATTCTCCGTATGCTTTAACTCTTAGAAAGTACCCTCCTGTAGGACTTGACATTTTTACCTAAACCATCTTACAAGATTATCTTCATACACGTTTTCCCGAACCTAATGATGTCCAGAAAGAAGCTCAGTTGTTAGAAACCCATCCTCTGGTTGATGTGGTTAACCCAGGTTATGATACCAAGATTGACTTTGTTTTCCCACCAAAAACTTTTTTTCCAATTGTGGGAACTTTTGATTTTAAGATGTGTCGGTTATTAAGTTTTGAGACTAAACCTAATCAATTTAGGATATTAGGGTCGACACATTTTCTTAAAGAAGACCACCTCTTTCATTGTGGTCAGCTGTGTGAGTCAAATCTAATTGACTTAGAGGATCCCCAATTATTCAGGTTGTTGTTATGTGCTTCTAAGTTCTTAGTTGAGTTTTTCCAGACTCTAATACCTGAACCGGATCTTAGCTTTGAGGAAATCCAACCGATGATAACCTGTTATCTAGACCCAGTTATAGACCTGAACCTGAGCCACAACTAGATGTAGTTGTCTTAAACAAGGGTATGTTCGGTATCTTTTTGGTCTGTTGCAGTTTCCTCTTCTTGTGGGTAATACTTTTTGGTTTTGAAGACCCACAATTATTCCGGCTACTGTTATACGGTTTGAGTTGACTAATCCTTTCCAAAGTCTGTCTTAAGACTTTAAACTTAGCATTTCTTGGGAGGTAACCCATGCTCATGCAACATGGTAATATCTTTCCTTAACTCTTTTTCTTCAAGTGGTAACAGTTTCTCCTTGTTCATGCTTTTAATTTTATCTTTAGAACATCGAGGACAATGTTAGATTTAAGTTTGGGGGTGGGGAAGAACTTTTTAGTTGCACTTTTGAAACTTCTAGCGTCACATGGTATCTGGTTAGCTAAGTTTACATACTGTTTCTCACCGAAAAGATAGAAATTGCAATGCTAGGGATAACAACCTTTTGAGACATTAGAGAAAAAAACATTGATATCCTTTAAATTCAGGAGAGAACTTGTTCCTTTTAGAGGGTAACCGTGATGGACCTAACCATACATGATGGAAAGGCAAGTAGGTCAGGAAATGCCAGAAAGACAAAACAACCTCACAATGTAGTCTTAGTTACTGGATTGCGACTCTCTCTCAGTAAAAACTTATCATCATTAACAAGCGGAACGACATCAAAATCTATGAAGAAAGTTGAAGACGTTTTAGGTTTAGAAGCAACAATAGAAAAGAATAATTCAAAAATCAAAGTTGAAGTTATAAGAGCAAATGATATAAGTTGTTAGAATCCATGATACCAAGACATCACAAGTTGCGAAGATCCAAGTTTTGAAAGTCCTTCTCTCATGGCCATGTAAATTGTTGTCTTGTAATTTTTGTTTCCAAAAAAAAAAATGTCCAATGTCAAAAAATAAAAATTTACAAAAATAAAAAAAAATTAATTACAGTTTCTAAAAAAATAAAATAAAAATTATTTACAAAATCTTCTTCTTCACTCCTTTTGGATTTCTCTTTTCTTTCCTTTTTTGGGCTTCACCTTTCTTTTCAGCACTTCTCTTTTTCTTTATCTTAGCTCCAAATCTGAAAGCAAACAAAAGTACCAAAACGCGTAAAAAAGAACAAATAAAATAAAACCTAAAAACAAATCTATAAACAAATCCCCGTCGGCGGCGCCAAAAATTGATGGTTATTTTCAATTAAGTTGTAGTAAAAAGATTCGTTGACTCAAATTTGTTGAGAATTTGTTTAAGACTTAATAAAGAAAATAAGGAAAAATATATACAAAATTTGTCACAGGATGAAGAGAAACCGGGACTCGGGATTTCGCTACTTTTCATATTGTTATGGTTCAGTCATTAACTCTAGACAATACAGCTCAAACAAAAGAAGTTGTGACTCTAGTTCTTTGCCAAAAATAGATTTCGTAAAATATTATTTGTAAGTTAAAAGCATGACGCATCTAAAGTATTTAGAACTAAGCATGCGGCATCTAACAAAATAACAAATAATTAATAGAAATCATAAAGCAATTAAATCAACGCAAAAAGTCAATAAAAGAATTAATTCATTTACCACAATCATGAAAAGTTGCTTCCTCCGTTGTCCCAGTGATGGGGTCTAGCTCCGCATGGTGAAAACACACTCCAAGTAATTTTTCATTGCTCAAAAAGGTGTTTACAAGGAGAAAATGGAGAAATAATTCAAAATTGGATTTGTAACAATTATATTTGTTACAAACCAGAGAACTACGACCCCCGGCTGTGGGTCGTATCGCTGTACCAAATAAGACTGTCCTGCGACTGTCGTATACACTGTAGCATAAACGACTGCTTCTTGTAGTCTTATGTTCTTTGTATGTTCTTCAATGGCAGCAGCAGAGACAATCTCTGCAACTCCCGAGTCTCTGCTGTATTCTCACCCCTCACTCTCCATCCTCTTCTAGTCAACTCGAGCACCTTATATAGTAGCACATTACCAAGAATACTCCACCATAACTGTGAAAAATCCTCCAATAAATTCATTATTCTTTTCTGCCAGTCATGGGAGATAATTCCTTTTTATAGCTTCTTCACACGTTAACTGCAGCTCTACACACTCTAACCCTCTGGAAACTTGTATCAGATGAAGTTGGACACGTTGTGGCTCAAGAAAACCTTCCAAAGATAAAGAAAAATCCCTAGGATAACTCACGGGAATATATTGCCCTGATTTCTCTTAATCCACGAAACATCCCTATTTTCTCGAAACAAAGGGACTTACCAATCCTGTCTCAGCAAAACAGGTTCATACATGTCCAAATACGTGATTGAATCTCGCCAGAATCCCTCCAAAATCAAATTAGAGTATATCGGGTTTTCAAAGAATTATTTTCCCGCCAAAATAAGATTTTGAATTTGTTAAAGAAGGTCACCCCTTATCCGTTGCTGGAGTCCGAATAACATATGTCCTCCGGGGTGCCTTTAACAACTTTTTGAGCCGAATTTTCCATCAATATTTATTTCCAAAAAATACCTACAAACACACAAAACACCAAAATAAGTACGAAATCGAGTACTAACAATATGAAACATTGAGGACAAATTAGACACATAAATGCGTCTATCAAATCGCGATCTCAAGATGGTAGAACTCAGGTCCGGATCAGCAACAAACCCTGAAAACACTAGTGCTGAAATCATCCTCGGTATTAACGTTCCTTCCAGTGGCATTAATACGCCACCTGTCAACACCAGCGGCGCGAAAAATATTCCTTCAGGCATTACACCTCCGGTCACCAGAGCCAGAGCCGCTGCCGCCACCCCCAATATTTCTTCAAGCGTGACACCCCCAGTTGTCGCCAGAGCCGCCGCCACTCCACCACCGGGACGAGAGACTGGAGGGTACAGAGGAATCCAACCTCCCCTTACCACTGTTGATTTGATGGAAAGACAAAAGATTCTCTTAAGGCTCAGACAGACATGGATACAACTCAGAAAGACATACCTATTTTCCTCAAGACACTAATGAGAGACTACCACAAGAGTCACGTCAACCCCAGATGGAGCTGACAAGGAATACTTATAACATCCGACGCAAACACTTCATCAGGACGCAGCTTTATAGATGAAGAGGCTCGCGTTACTCCTGAACGCCCAGTAGAAAGGAATCAACAATTCAATTTCATCACACGTGAAGATCAAGAACGACTTCTCCAAAATCGAGGCAAAGAAAATCAGCAACCCTCCTGAGTTCACAGAGACCCTCTTACCATCAGGAGATGCATAATTTCTGGGGACTCCGTCCACAAAATCGTGCAGTCTATGATGAAACATTTGTGTGAGATTCTGTATTTCTCCAAGGCGCAGCGTCAAGACATATTTACAGCCCTCAACCACACTATATCAGGAAAGCAGCTGTTTCCATCCAGGGAAGCCGTTCCCAAACCCCAACCCCTCCTGGAAAGCACGATTGATAGATGGAACTGGGGACTACTAACCACTGTTCACTTAAAGGATGTCGAGTTTGACAGCACGACGCGGCCTCCGACTTCAACATTGTAACCGTCAAGACTTTGAGAGTTGCAAGGGAAAATCAAACAGAAAAAGCATATTCTTTCCCATGAGGAGAAAAACACGACTTGCCGACCATCACTATTTGTTTGCCGTATTCTCATATGCCATATCGTATCAACTCGTTTTCGAAGTCAAGGGTTAATGGCGCCCTCACTGGAGTTCTCTCCAGGAGCCGCTTCAACGTTTCGCTCCAGAAGCCGCTTCAACATTCTCTAGAGAATCCGCTCCGCTTATATATCCAGAAGCCGTTCCGCTTCAACGTTTCGCTCCAGAAGCCGCTTCAACATTCTCTCGAGAAGCCGCTCTGCTTCCAGAGCCAGCTTCAGAAGCCACTTCAACATTCTCTCGAGAAGCCGCTCCGCTTCTAGAGCCAGAACCCGCTCTGCCTTAACGTTTCGCTCCAGAAGCCGCTTTAACATTCTCTCGAGAAGCCGCTCGGCTTCCAGAGACAGAAGCCTCTCCGCTTCAACGTTTCGCTCCAGAAGCCGCTTCAACATTCTCTCGAGAAATACGCTCCGCTTCTAGAGCCAGAAGCCGTTCCGCTTCAACGTTTCACTCCAGAACCCCCTTCAACATTCTCTCGAGAAGTCGCTCCGCTTCCAGAGCCAGAAGCCGCTCCGTTTCAACGTTTCGCTCCAGAAGCCGCTTCAACATTCTCTCGAGAAGACGCCCCGCTTCCAGATCCATAAGCCGCTCCGCTTCAATGTTTCGCTCCAGAAGCCGCTTCAACATTATCTCGAGAAGCCGCTCCGCTTCAATGTTTCTCTCCAGAAGCCTCCCCGCTTCTAGGTCCAGAAGCCGCTCCGCTTCAATGTTTCGATTCAGAACCCCCTTCAACATTCTCTCGAGAAGCCGCTCCGCTTCCAGTGCCAGAAGCCGCTCCGCTTTAACATTTTTCTCCATAAGCCACTTAAACGTTCTCTCAAGAAGCCGCTATGCTTCTAGAGCCATAAGCTGCTCCGCTTCAACGTTTCGCTCCAGAAGCCGCTTTAATATTCTCTCGAGAAGCCGTTCCGCTTCAATGTTTCGCTCCTGTTAGAGCATTGCTCGGTCGAACTCGCATGCGTTGCTATCTCAATCATGTTTTTCAATGTTAGTGATCAAAACTATACTTCTTGATTTCTAGTCTACTATAGCTAAGGTCTCGGACTAGGATATAAAGTGTAGTTGAGCTCAAGAACTCCATGGAAATCATCATACAAGACGAAGGACTACTCAAGGAACCGGTGGATCTTCATCGACTAAAAGGTATGTGGAGACTTGAACTTATCTATCACTCAAAAGTCTATTTATCTCCTATATTGAGACAAAAGTCGTTTTGCTATATAGACTTAGATTATACACTTTTGCTATTTCGAGCCGAGTTTATCTCGCCTATCTATTTCTCGAAATATGTGTTGGTAAGCTTTCGCTTTAGCCAAGTTCATCTTTACCTAGTGACGAAATTCATGACAAGTTTCAATCACTTTGAAAATTGTTTACTTTGACGAAAAATAGTTTGTGAATAACAACTATAGAATATCAACGTCCTTTAAGAATGTTTCAATGATTGAAATGAGAGTTTAGATTACATAACCATTGGAGGATATACGCATTGTTGTGGAAACACATATATGTATAAGTCCTTATTCCTTGAACCGAAGTTTGCGAACTTTGTTGATCAAGAGAACCGGCATGGTGGCGTGAGCCAAGTCCGCGAACTCAGTCCGCGCACTGGCGGAAGTTCTCGTCCCGAGAATTTCTGCTGGAGTTTGTAAACTCCGTCCGGGAACTTAAGTCCGCGAACTTGAGTAGGTTATATCTAAAAACGATATTTGTGAACTTATTCATATATAAACTAAGGAATGCAAATTACAAACTGTGGCTATATAGTTCATGAAACGATTCAAGTGAATCAAATCGTTTTTTCTTCGATTGTGTATTGTGTTGTTACATAAGATTTCCTTGCAATTGAACAACTCTTTAACTAGTTCATTTGAGTCACTTAAACTAATTATGGTGAAGAAGAATATGTGAAAAGGCGAGGGTACCCAAATATACCTCAAGTTAAAAAATTTCCTACCTATAAGTCCTTTCTCCGAAAGTGATTGTCTATGAATTGAGTCGAGACAATAAAACTAACCGGTTCACACTTCGTGTGATCGTCTATGGATACGAGATCAAGGCAATACAACAACGAAGTATGTTTACTTGATACAAAGGTTCGGACTTAACCAAACACAATAGGATTTCTTATCAAGTAAATAGGAATTAACGTTTGTGCGATTTACTTTAATTATAATAAAACAATTATAATGCGGAAAATAAAAGTAAATGACACAGCAAGATTTTGTTAACGAGGAAACCGCAAATGCAGAAAAACCCCGTGACCTAATCCATAATTGAATACTCTCAGGATTAAGCCGTTACACAAAATTACACCTAACTTCGTATAGTCGAGACCAAGTAACTAACCCTATAGTTCACTTAGTTCCGTCTGTATTCCCACGCCTCCGACCTATGAATAAGTCACGTACTTGGAACAATCCCTTTGGTTCATATTCCAAACTGAAAAAGCGGGGGTCTAACAACACCAAACAATATTTCGCTTAGCAATCTGTATGGACTAACTCCGAAATACTTTGCTAGAGAATCAACTAGACAGTCAGACTCAATCTAGATAAAAGTATCTCAAGGAGTTAATATCTCTCTCTTGATTTGATTTTTACTCAAGCTAAAAAAAATAGCGAGTCTTTTTCAAATACAAGGAATACTTGGACGGTACCAAAGACCAATGTCCAAGGATCAATCAATATCAATCAACAACCAAAGGTTGGATTTCCAATTGATGATCACGAACGCAAAACCTGTATTATTTCAATTATATAAAATATAATGCGGAAAAGAAATAACACAGAAAACAGAAATTTTGTTAATGAGGAAACCGCAAATGCAGAAAAACCCCGGGACCTAGTTCAGAGTGAATACACACTGTATTCAGCCGCTACAAACACTAGCCTACTGCAAACTAACTTCGTACTGGACCGTAGTTGAACCCCAATCAGTCTCCCACCGATCCAAGTTACAATTGTACTCCTACGCCTCTGATCCCAGCAAGATACTACGCACTTGATTCCCTTAGCTGATCTCACCCACAACCAAGAGTTGTTGTAACCCAAAATCACAGACTTGATAATAAACAGATCTGTCTCACACAGAAAAGTCTATAAAAGGGTAAATCTGTCTCCCACAGATAAACCCTAGGTTTTGTTCCGTCTTTTGATATGAAATCAAGGTGAACATGAACCAATTGATAGTACGGTCTTATATTCCCGAAGAACAACCTAGATTAACCAATCACCTGTCAACAATCTTACTTGAATACACAAGAGGATGTCGAGGAATCACAAACAGTGAGACGAAGATGTTTGTGACTTCTTTATCTTGCCTATCGGAGAACTCTCACGATCTCAAGCCAATCAATATATTGTACTCGTACGATAGAAGATGAAAGATCAGATCACACAACTACGATAAAGTAGTATCGGTCTGGCTTAACAATCCCAATGAAGTCTTTAAGTCGTTAACCTGATTTTAGAGAAGAAAATCAAAGGTTAATGGAGATCGACTCTAGCGGGCGCACTAGTAGCACACAGACGTGTGGGGATTAGTTTTGCACAATGCTAGATGTCTCCTTTATATAGTCTTTAAATCAGGGTTTTGCCTTAGTTACAAAGCAATCCTTATTCACCGTTAGATGAAAATCTGATTTAGATTCAAGATAATATTTCTCAACCGTTAGATCGAAAACTTAGCTTGTCACACACACTTGGGTAGACGTTTATTGGGTTCGTGAAAACCATGCCCAAATGTGTACGTCTATGTTGGTTCAACATAGTAACCCAAAAGGTTAACTATATGAGCATTTCATATCAACCTTGTTCTTCTTCATCATAACTAGTTCAAATGACTCAAATGAACTAGTTAAAGAGTTGTTCAATTTCTATGAGATCTTATGTAACTACACAAGACACAATTGAAACAAAGATGATTCGATTGAATCGGTTCATGAACGTTATAGCCACGGTTTGCATAAAGCATTCATTAGTAATTTAACGTTTCATGTTCAGATCATATCTTTAGATCATAACCTCTTAAGTTCACAAACAAGTTCGTGGACTTAAGTTAATCGGTTGAGTTTTCCAAACTCAACAGAAATTCTTGGAAACAGAACTTCCGCCAGTTCGCGGGCTGGGTTCGCGGACTGAGTTCGCAGACTTAGCACACAAACGAGTTTTGTAAAATCCAGCAGAAATTCTCGGTCGAGAACTTCCGACAGTTCGCGGACTTGGCAAGCCAATTCCACAATCCTCCCGATTTCTCTTGATCAACAAAGTTCGAAAACTTCGGTTCAAGGAATACATGGTTATGTGATCTAAATTCTCATTTCAATCATTGAGACATTCTCAGAGGACGCTATGTAGCCCTTATTCACAGACCTATTCACGTCAGAGCAATTCTCAAAGTGATTGAAACTTTTCATGACTTTCGTCACTAGGTGAAGATAAACTTGATCAAAGCGAAATGCTTTACCAACATACGATTTCGAGATAAAAGATAAGTAATGAATGCTCAGCTCGAAATATCAAATGTGTATGATCTAGTCTATATAGCATACGACTTTTGTCTCATAAGAAGTAGGAGATAGAAGAGATAGACTTTTGAGTTATAGATAAGTTCAAGTCTCCACATACCTTTTTGTTGATGAAGTTCCACGGTTCCTTTGTATAGATCTTCGTCGTTGTATGATGAATCGCCATGAAGTCCTTGAGCTCAACTACACTTTTCTATCCTAGTCCGAGACTTAGCTATGTAGGCTAAAAATCAAGACTTATAGTTTTGATCACTAACATTGACAAACATGCTTGAGATAGAAACGCATGCGAGGTTGACCGAGCTATGCTCTAACAATCTCCCCCTTTGTCAATTTTAGTGACAAAACTATTAATACATATGGAATACAAAAAAGATAAACTTTAGTGGCTCCTATTCCATAGTCTAATCTTCAACGTTCCTTGAAATCTTCGTCCTTCCAAGTACTCCAATGATCCCAAAGGTTGTAAGTTTAGCACCATCGTTTTTGAAGATCTGTAGCTATAAAAATGAGAGAAATCAGGATTCTCGATCATTATTATACATTGTCATAGTGTTTATGGGTGAAAACTATTTCTGCCGGTTGAATCTAAACCCTAAACAAATGCACTACACTGGAGTGCTTGTGATTCGAGAAATCAATCTGTACAACTCCGGCCTAAACCAAGAAATGGTCGTTCCAGACTTGCTTCGGTCACAAAGTGAAGGAGATGGGGTTGATCTTAGGGAGGGAAGCGAAGAAGGTGTTGGCTGTGTATGACTTGTATCAGAAAGCTGAACTGGCTTGCAGAATGTAAGCTATCAGTTTCGGTGTTTGAATACGGTTGTATGAACACTTGTTTCTGTTGTCTTGTCTTTTTTGAAAATAGAGAGGAGAACCTATTTATACAAGTCATTGAGCCTAACCCACGTCTCTCATGGGAAGTGGAGAAAGTGGAGTGATGGAGTAGTGGAGTTGAGTGTGTTAGTGTTACACGATCAGTCTTTCCCACTTCTCCAATCATCACTAACCGTCCATGACTTCCTGACACGTTCTTGTGATGGCGCGTTGTGCGCTGCACGCTGTAAACCGCCAGACCAATACCCTAGTATGTATCCTCCAGTTTGTGACATGATTGATGTCTCGAGTATGTGGATCATGGGACCCACAGAAAGTAGCATGTAATGCTAGATTAAATAACTAAGTTATTTAGGAAGTCGATATTTATGAAATATCGTGTGAATCCTATGCATGTAATACATCGAATGCATTTAGCATGAGTGAAGCATCGCTGTTTTAAGGCTTAATGGAGTAAGTCACGATTAAGCGTCTTAAAATAGATGCATGTATAGCCATCTTCAAGTGATCGTTTGGGGATGTACATGTAAGTCCTGACTTGGCCGATCACTTGGTGTGGTAGAGTACAGATGGTAATCACCACGACACCTCATTGACCAGTTAACTCCTGACCAGGGTTGTATAACCAAGCAGGTGAAGTTGAACGGATGAGATGATCTTTGAGACACTCATCTGCGACCGTTAGTAGAATTAGGGTTTATGAAGAGGTGCACAAGCATCACTCTCCAGCTTGGTCGAATCCAAGCTTGGGACACGATTTTGGCAAGGCCGATTAGGCATGCGTGTAGACGGCATGCCGGTGTACATGTCCATGCTTCATTGTCTCGTGAAAGTGTAATCTAGATCGCTCAATTTGTCCGGCAAAGAGGAGCGGCTAGGATTGATTTGTGACAGAGATTTTGTGCCGCAAAGGCTGCGCGTCATGCCAACTTTGGGCGTGCGTTTCGAGGCGACCAAGCCTGGTCGGTCTTGGCCGATTAGTATGGTGTGCAGACGACGGGATGGTGTACACACCTGTATTTAATTTTCCCATAGAAACGTGATCTAAGCCACTCAATTTTTCCGGCAAAGTTGAGTGGTCGAGATTAGTTTACAATAGGGAGGTGTGACCACGCCTAGTTTGGGCGTGCAAATCGAGGAAACCAGGCATGGTATGCCTTGGCCGATCGGGTGTGGAGATATATGGGCCCACGGTGATCATGTTGATGTGCACCAGACCTGCCTAGTCTATTCCTGGACCCTTCGTTCGTGCAGGAGAAAATGGACGCTCGTGACGTTCAAACCGGGTTTCACCGGCCATGCGTCATGCCTTGTTTGGGCGGACGAACTGGAACGATCAACTATAGTTGTTCCTGAACGATCGGTCATGTGTGTAGGCTGGCCCAGAGTGATTGTGTTGACATGCTCTGGGACTTTTGAATCTACATCTACACCCTCCATATATGCATGCGAAGATGGATGGTTGAGACTGTTTTGCGACACATGTAATGTGCCGCAGACCCTAAATTAGGGTTTCACGTCCACGCTGCTTTGGATGGACGATTTGGCAAGCCATGCTACCCTTTTGGGGTGGCCAACCATGCGGAGCCCGCATTGGGTCGGTGGTGAATACTCCAATACCTGCCTGGGGGTTATGGATCCGATCTAAGCCATCCAATCATGCTGGTGAAGTTGGATGGTCGTGATCGTTTCTGAGACTGATACGGACAGTCCAGATGCTCGATCGGGCTAGTATAACACTCCGAGAGTTGTAGCCTGTACGGGTATTTCGTACATGCCTCCTTATTTAATGCTTGGAGATTCGTGTTGCTCTGCTGAGAGCGATCACTCAGTCGTCATGCCGCACCAATAATGAGAATGGAGCAGTACAAGAAATATAAGGATGGTCATACATTAATAATGTTATAAATTCACAAGGTATATGGGATTGTTGCTACATGCTCCATTTTAGGTGAACTAGTAAAGTGGAGAAGTATTCATCACTTATCAGTGGCTTTATCCTTTGCAGGATGTCAGCGCATAAATTTGGTTTTACAATTTTAGCCCTGAACTAAAATCCACCATCAACACATAGTATTATTATATAACATCAAAGTGCAATTGTATCACGACTTTAACAGTAATACTACGGTGATATTTATCACTCCCCCTTAGTCAATACTGCATCTCGATCATGGAAACCACTCCCCCTTACACAATGATCCGAAAACCATATGTATGTGTAGTATGAACTACAATATTTCTCCCCCTTTTGTCAATAAAATTGGCAAAGGTACAAGAATGAGATCATAATGAAATTTCCACAAGAGACATTTCATGACCAAAATAAAAATACATACCAACTTAATTTAGATGCAATCTAATAGCCGAAGCTAACAGTATTCATCAAGGAGTTTTAAGATACAAGATAACCCCTATAAAATTCCACAGCCGTGCTCCCCGCAATATATTACCATTAAGCACAAGTTCAAAAGAACTCTCCCCCATTTGATGTCGTTCCCGAAAGAAACAACAAGAGCGACCTTAATTTCGAAGAAAAGAAGGATTTTTTTTTATTGGACACCAAAAACCATAAGAACGATTTTCTATATCCAAAGCTCAACCAAATTAACCACAAGTAAACCCATGATTAATTCAATTGAAATACACAACTAAATCAAACCACAAAAGTGATCAATTTTATTGAAAGTGCTCAACATAAATAAACTCACGGAGCTACGACTAATTCAATCACACGGAGATGACTAACTTAACCGTTCAAATACTCAACATAAGGAAAACCTTACGAAATATATGACTACATTAACCAAATAACATGATAGTGTAGCCTCTCATATACTCAACACAAGAACTTGTGGAATATATGAAAACTCAACTAGATTAATTACAAGAGAACCTATAATTAATCTAATTGGAATACAAACAACCAAACTAATCAACGAAGTAATCAATTAAATTATTTTGGGCTCAACATAAAAGAACTTATGGAACCCCGACTAAGTTCATCATAGAATATGACAACCTAACCGTACATGTACTCAACATAAGAAAGAAAACTTATGGAGTACTAACTAAATAACCAAACTAGTTGATTAATTTAGTTTCTAATGCTCGACATATAACATCTTATGGAACAACCAACAAAGCCAAGGTAAATCGACTTAGTTGTAAGGTGCTCAACATAAGACACACAATGGAGCCTTCACGGTAAAACATAATAAAATGGATCAATGAAGATCAATACCGTGTATAACATACAAGGATCTATTCTATTTTCCATTATAAAGACATAATAGACTTTATCCTTGTTCAACAAAAGATTTTATCCTATTTTCCATCAAATACATGATTGCATAGGTATAACTTTTGTATATGTCAAAAGTCCATTCGTCCTTTCATCCATATGAATACCGATTCATGGACGACTTTACTTTTGACTGCAATATGGGACCTTCAAGTTCACGGACGTAAACAATACATATCCCATAAAAATATTGCAATATCACAAACCGTTAAAATACTGCAATAAACATCATCCTCCAAATATTTTTAGAATTTAATAACAATAAACCTAAAAAATAACATAAGAAGATGAAAAAAAAAATATCTATGTGTAGTCACAATCATCGCTATTCAAAACACTAGTTATTCTTCCAACTAATCCAAAACGAAGACATCCTAGGCGACAATGCCTTTGAGAAATTCAGCATCATTCCCAAACTCCTTGTTGTCAACAGCCATTGGAACATACGGTTCACGAAGATAGGAGTTTATATCAACAAACTGTCTTGGATGATTATGTCGTACCAAGGCTCTCTGAATTTCTAAGGACTTTGATACAAAAGCCTTTATTTCACGAATCTCCTTTCTTACTTCCTTCAACTCATCAAGAACATCGGAAAACTTCTGAGAGTTAGAAGGCACAACCATGGGATTTCTTGTATTCCTTCTTTTTCTTTTCAGGGACTTAGAAACAGGAGATTTTTCTTTTTTCCTTGATTGAATATTTAACAATCATGTTGACATCCTTTCCATCTGACATGGTGCTTTGAGAACAGTTATGAACAACTGGATTTGTGTGATTGAATCACTTAACTCAACAAGCAATCTTATATAGGATGTCAAAAAGGAAAAAGGAATGTAGAGTTCGAAACCTATTGACAGGTTCGTATACGCCCAACTCTAAAACCCTATCAAGAGTAGAATTGTCGATAACAACCCTTTATTTTATTTGATAGAAAGAAAATAACAAATCTAATAAAAGAAGGAAAAACTTTACTGAAGCCTGACTCAACACTCAATCTTGTCTCTTTTCGATCAAGCACATGAGACAAGATTTTCCCAACAACACAATCAAGTGGTGTTGCGATGAACAACGATTTGTCCATCTTTTTCCTCAAGGGAGAAATCTTTAGACTTCTGTCTATCAAAACGATTCAACCATACTTTCTTTTCAAATGGTCTTACTCTATCCCTGGAAACCAACTTCTTAGACGAAGATAAGATCCTACATACTTCGGCGGTCTTCTGAGCAAGTTTCAGCTTCCTTGCTAATCGATCTGCTCTTCGATGAAGTTTGATGGCGTGCCTTATTTGGTGCTTGTACTTGTAACACCTTGATAGTTTGTTTTCCTTCATCAAACAAAACGAGAACTTCAAACTTAGATAGTATTCAGGCATATGAGATGTGCAAGCAGCCAAACATACAGTAGATCCTGAAACATTACTGAAAGGGTTTCCAGTTAGAGAATCTTCCAGCTTGATTGGGTTTCCTTCTTCTACGAACCCATTGAGGTTGATATATGTAATGCTACAAGTATCAAAGTCGATGTTTTTACCAAGGAGCCCTACACTTGATTTCCTATCTTCATCGGAATCATAGGTTTTAGACATTTCATCAAGTGTTACAGCTAGACCTTTGTTCCCAGTGTATTTTCTATGATTTGGGCATTCCTTAGAAAAATGGCCAAAACCCTTACACTTAAAACACTGAGGCATGTCCTCGTCATCAGCCTCGTCAACATCCCTGTTTTTAGGAGGTACGCGACCGTGAGGTTTGTCTGATAACCTAGGGTTGTCTCTTGAAAACCGTTTACTTATCTTCAACAGAAGATCCATAAACTGTCTTGTGATCAAGGAGACCGACTTGTCAAGGTCTTCATCTGAAAAATCATTCTCAGACTGATCATCCTCAGAGACATGAACACTTTTACCTTTGGAAAGTAATTTAGTGCTCTTATGTGCTTTAAAGGCAACATCCTTACCGACTTTGGATGTATACTCATGGTCAAATATCTTTAGCTTCCCAACCAAGGTGTTTCTGGAAAGATTATTGAGGTTATTCCCCTCAACGATGGCATGCTTCTTAGACTCGTATCTACATGGCAGCGATCTGAGAATTTTCATCACAATGTCCTTTTCAGGAATATTCTTACCCAATGCAAAAGATGCATTAAGAATTTCAGACACTTTGTGATTAAACTCATCAAATGTTTCTTCATCTGCCATACGAAGGTTCTCCCAATCGGAATTAAGGTTTTGAAGCCTAGGTTCCTTTTCACTGGAGTTTCCTTCAAATACGGTTTATAAGATATCCCAAGCATCTTTAAACCTAGTGCAATTAGACACACGGTTTTGAAGACTTGGGGCAATGGCATGTATGATAGCATTTAGCCCTTCATAATTCTGCTTTGCAGCAAGAATCTCGGCAGCATTATATTCACCAATATTCTTGGAAACAGTTCCGTCTCCAACTGCAACAACGGGCGCATCATAGCCATTCACAACATATACCCATGATTGAAAATCACGTGACTGAAGAAAAGCTCGCATAACAATTTTCCACCATAAGTAATTGGAGCCATCAAAGACTGGTGGTACGTTAATAGAGATAGCACCTCTGTTCATAGAGTCAGATCGCTACAAACTGTGGATGGGGAAAAACGGGTCGCCGGTTTTCGGGAAAGTGAAGAGTCGAGCGTGCTGTCGAGACTCCTCAGCCGGGAAAAATGTTTAATCCTTACACAGATGCACCGCTGCAAAGGGGGCGCTTAGATTCTGGAAATAAATCTGTATGACTCCGGCCTAAACCAAGACAATGGCCGTTCCAGAGTCAATTCGGTCGCAAAGAGGGAGATGGGTTGATCTGTAGGAGGGAAGCTGAGAATTGTGTGGGATCAGTGATGATCGAAGATTGTGGGTGTGTTGAAGGTTTCTAAAATAATGGTGAACTGATAAGTTCTAATAAGTTCTGATGGATTGATGAATTCCTGAGAGTAATAGATCGAGAAATTCTACGTAGACGAGAGTCTGTCTTTCCAATCATGGTTCCAGAGACTTATTTATATTGTCAGAGTCGTGAACACCTTAATCCCTGTAAGTGTGACGTGTGGAGACTTCTGATCGTGCACCCACTACTTTGCTAACTCCTTCAACCGTTTACACGACTTACACACATTTCTCGTTGTGGATGAATCCACGTGCCGTAGACCGCCAAACCAAAACCCTACGTGATATCCCCCCATTTGTGACGTGATTGATATCTCACAAGTCGTGGAGTCTGCAGGGCATACGTGTTTTGACTAGTCAATTGTTGACAATGAGTCTGAGTTTCGTTAAATCGAGCATGAATGATGAATGCTCAGCGATTCACGAGTCAAACATGTAGTTATCTGAAGGGATGTCACTATTGTTGATTCACTGATGAATTACTGACTAATTGAGTGATTGAGAAAGTATTGCTCAATTCTGCGAATTATGGGAATTTGATGAGCAACTGATCAAGTATTGCTCAATTCACCAGATTATGAGAATTTGATGAGCAACTGATCAAGTATTGCTCAATTAACCAAATTAACGATTTTTGATAATCTGACGTGCAACTGAGCAAGTATTGCTCAATTCGACAAATTACTGATGAATTGCTGAACATTGACTAATATTCGGGCAATTGAGCAAGTATTGCTCGATTCGGCCAATTATTTACTGGTGACGTGACCCAGTAAAATATTAATTAAAATACTGGTAGATTACCGAGCATTGTATAATTAATTTAGATACTGATTGCTAGATCAACATAAATTTATTAGTGTTTGAAGAGTGCTCAGAATGATGGTTTCACAGAGCGTTCATTCGAAACCCGAATTTTTGGTCAATCCTCCATCAATTGGGGAATCACTGAAAATTGATCATGATAGGGACTGACCACATGGGATGAGGAACGTCCATGTGGTTCCCAGTGCTCGAGTGAGCACGCACCAGGGTTTCTCAGTTTGAGAGTTGATGAAAAATGATGATTAAATGGTGGTTTCACCATTTACTGAAAATATTCATGGATTCATCATTAGGTGGTAAAACCTAAGTATGAGAGATGGGACCGACCAAGGGACATGGGACCGGCTCTTGGTAGTCACGGGACCATTTGTTGGTAATTTGAAGGATTCTCCAGTTGGTTGGAGAGAGTTCGGGCCCAGTATGATCAATTGAGCAAATTAGGTCAGAATTGCGAAAACGTGTGGGACCGGCTTCATGCAAGCCTTAGGAATGACCTGGTCGGTCATGGAGGAATGCACTTGTTGCCATGATGTCCATGTCTCCATACTGAGGGTTTCAGTATTTTTTGATGAGCAATATCGTGAATTTTCAGAAGAGTTTATCTTGACTGAGAATTCTCGATTTTTTAGTGGAATGAGCATGTATGCTCAATGCATCAATATTTTAAAAATATTAAAATAAAAGTGTTTTAATATTTAAAATTCCCGTGAGAGGCTAGCCGGTCGTGTGACCATGTAGGCTTTTGGTTTTCGTGATTTGAGCAATATTTGAGAAAACATGGAGAAACCACGAATTTTACTCAAACCCGGGAATTTCACGAGTTGAGAAAAATAATAATTATGAAAGACTAGGGATTGCAAGGTGTGGGAACGACCACGGCTAGGGCATGGCCGTCCGGCCATGTTGCCCAGTCCCGCACACCTTTCCCTATTTTACAATATTATTTTTCTGTGAATCCACCAAGTTATGGAGAATCCTTGAAGATATGGAGAATCCATGAGTTTTTGTTGAAACGGGGGAGTTTCGTGAGATTAAGAATACTAATTATAAAAAGCTAAAGATTTGTGAGGTGTGGGACCGGCCATGGCTTGGGCATGGCCGGCCGGCTGGGATTCCCGGTCCCGCACACCTCTCCTTATTTTATAATATTATTTCGAGAATCCACCAAGTTATGGAGAATTCACGAGTTTTGCAAAATAAGGAAAGTTGCTAAAATCAAGGAGTTTTCATGAGTTCACGAAATAACAAAAAATAATGAAAATAATGGGAGAGGAACGGACCGACCATGGCTAGGGCACGACCGTCCTGCCGGCTAGTGGGCCCACCATGAGCGCCTCCCATTATTTTATTATTATTTAATATTTTCTCCTGTTTTGTGAAGGATTCCCCATTATTTCACATTTTTGGACACTCATTCGTGCATCCGGGTGCTCAATCGTGCATTATTTTCGAGTACACTCGCACCATTTTTGTGGGGCTTACTCAGTGATGGTCCAGATGCCAAGTTGTTGAGTATTTATTACCAATTTATGAGATTCAGTGGAGAATAATTCATGAACCTGAGTAATAAAAAAATGAATAATTGTTCATTATTAATTCATAGGATAGCTGTGGATTCAACTATGAATTCAGAATAATAAAACAAGGATTACCATCCTATGGGATCGTGGATTCGACCATAAAATCGGAGTAATTAAGATTATCCATTACTATTTCATGAGATCAGTGGATTCGATCATGAAATCGGAGTAATGAGATAACACAGTTGTGTTTTATTGCCATTCTATGAGATCAAGCCGTGGATTCGATCATAGAATCAGAGTAATTATTATTGCCATTCCATGGGATCAGGCCGTGGATTCGACAATGGAATAGGAGAAATGTTCTTTCCATTCCATGGCATCAGGCCGTGAATTCGACCATGGAATAGGAGCAATGATAGATTATTCTGGGAATTCAGTAGTGAATGTCACGGCATAAGTAATCTATTTCAGAAAAGATATTAGCCAATTAAAGCATCACATCCATTCTGAATGGTGCACGGTCAGGGAGTCACGACGTTGTTTATGACCTGAAGGCGTTAGTGTTCTCAATCTACGGAGAACCGCCTGAATCTATGCACTCTCTCCACATAATCAGGGAATGGTGAGTGTCACCGACGTCTTGAAGGCGTCCGCCTCCCAACTATTCTTCTATGTGGAGGTGGGTCTCTCTCCTGCAGTCAGGGAACAATGAGTATCACCGACGTCCTGAAGGCGTTAAGTTCTCAATCTACGGAGAACCGCCCAAATACGTTATTCTGCATAGAGGGCACGACGAAATGCCAGGGATCGAACGCTCATCTAGTGGAGGCTTTTCGAAAACATATTCGTCATGGCTTCGTAAAATATGAATCGTTGCATGATTGAAAGCCGTGTCAAAAACATGCCTCATGATTTTACGGTTTTTCCCTTTGTTGAAAATCCACCATCTACATTAAGTCCCCTTCTAGTGATGAACAGTCAAGTTCCGCAGTATGCATTAAATGGTGATTTTCAGTCGATGAGATCAGTGGTTGAACTCAGTATACAAAGGTAGTTTCAGAATCCTCGATTTACCCCAATGATGTCATGTACGAGCAAATGCACGGATGAGGACTCTGATAGTGTAATAGAGTGTCATTCCATGGGCACGGAGAGATGAGGCACTTCTGATTTGATTTGATCGGTTGGACGTCCAGTTTTGGTCAGTTTAGCGTTTATGGGTTCGACCCCAAAAAGGAAATCCTTGTTTGAAGAACAGGCGTTCGTTCGTTAGTTTAAGAAACAAACCAAATAGACCTGAGTCTAATGATATAAAATTTTGTCTATGAGCTTTCATGAAAAATTTTATTTTTGAAAATATACTCTCGTTTCAAAGAAAGATGCTCACGAGAGGGACCAAGAAAATACATATTTTCGAAGTTACGTGAGTTTCACGTTATATATTTTTGTAAAATCAATGTTTTGATTTTGAACAACTATTGAAAGTAGACAATTATTCACGGTGAAATAATATCTGTATATGAGTTTTCGCAATTGTAGAATGGACGTCTGTCCAATTTTCGAATAACCAGTGGATGTTCACTTAGTAAAAATTTGTGTAAAATCAAAATTTTGATTTCCAGCAATTGTTAGAGGTAAACAATTTTTTGATAAAACGTTGATTGTTTGGGTTCTGTGATTTGTCAGCGTATGCACAAAACCCCAGAAATGTTCACCTAGTGGGAGTGGCTCACAAAGTGAAAATTATGTGAATTGTTCACATGATGGAAGTTTCGTGAATTGTTCACAGTTTTATGAAAATCACGTGGTTTTGAATAATTGCTGAAAGCAAACAATTGTATACGTGATGAAATAATGTATGTATGAGTTTGGCGATTTTATAGTGTATGCACACATGTAGAAAATCAGTGAATGTTCACATGAAAGGTTATGTGAATTATTCATAGTTTCATGAAAAGTCAGGTGTTGACTTTAAATAATGAATTTTGCTCGTCTTGGAAAGTTTGAAGAAGCGAGCAAGTTTTTCGAGGGTTTTACGTTATTATCACTAAGTTCGTGAAACCGTAAATAGGTAAGAGTTGAGGATTACCATTTTTGTAGACGCTTTTGTGAGCACCTTTATTCCATGATTCATTGTTTTGTTGAATCCTACGCTCTGTATGAACAACGTGCTGAAGTAGCCACTTTGCAAGAATGACTGACTCCCATGATGACACTTCCAAAGATGGTGTTTCCAGAGATAACATCTCTACGGATGAAACTTTAAGAAATGGTACTTCTGGGACCTCTGAGTGGTGGTGAGAGATCCTTAATACTGAGTTGTACTCCTGGTTATTTCATTAGCTTTACCATAGTATGATCGTATAGTGAGATCCTGGATCAATGTAGACTCCACGAAAATGGAAGAAATTCTGCGGGAGCGGAGAATCCAGAAGTATGGACTGCATGATGTTAGCAAATGACGTGCAGTCCCCAGCCGTGTCTTTGGTGAGTTGTTAGCGCTCCTTGTGTCATGACTTTGACCGTGCAATTAGGATCACGAGACAAGGTTTGTTATTTATTTTCATACTTTTGCTCCATCGATTGACGGTCTTCAACTTGTTCCCGGCCAAACAATTTAGGAATCTGATGAAGAAATCGATGTAAATATCTCTTTCGTGCACGTGATTGTGGCATCTCCTTGAATGAAATAATAATAATTGTTGTTGATGAATCCAGGAATAAATCATTGTAGAAAAGCAGCATGTTGATGAAGCGTGCTCTTCTTTGGGAAATGGGAATATGGAGAATTCCCGAAATCCCGAACCGAATGGAGATAGCGGCGTTGCCAATGGAGATTCCGGCATTACTGAGCCTTCAAATGATTTAGAGACTCCCCTAGTAAGCATATCTCCTGTAATTAGAAAAAGATATTGTTTCTTACTACCTTGTCATTCACAAACTTTCTTTTATGTGCGACAACCTTATGCTGTGATTTGGGAATGTTAGGGTTCTGAACTGTAAATTTAGTGTTGGAGCCGCTTTAGCTGAAATAACAAGAGTATGGGAATCACATAAAAAATATCAAATAAGGCAATAAACAAGATCAATTTCAAATATATCAATTTCTGCAAAATTCATAAAGAAGAAAAGAGAAGACTAACCTTGATGAATCCATGAAAAATAATAGCAAGGGAGATTGTCTCGAAGAAAATTACGAGCTATGAAGATATAGTATGAAGATGAAGAAGAACTTAAAAAGGTTGAAGAAGAAAGAAGAAAAGTTGCAATAATGGAATTTGCAGAAGAACGATGAAGTTGCAGAGAAAATAAAAAGAAGAAAAAAGAGAATGACAGGAATATATATAGAGGGAATTTCTCCTCGAGAAAATAAACACGATTAATGTGGAAAGATATAAGAGGTTAAAAGGAAACGGTTACAAAAGACGTGTCGAGAAATAAATGGAAGAAAGAATACGTGTGATAAATGCAGAATATAAAGAAGAGGACAGCTGCGACATTTCTCACATCATTCTCTACTTCGCAGAGAAGATATGAGAAGAGGCAAAATGTAGGATCAGAATCTCGCAACAATAATGTCTCAGCGAAATTATCAATGGCATAGCACAATAGCGTCGCAGAACAATTTCAGGAAGAATATAACAAATGACGTCAGCTAGGATCATGAGAAAGATGTGATAGTCCTGCAAAAATTAAAGAGCTTGCGAAAATAACATTTGTTAGGTTGCGAGAATGTCGCAAGCCATATCCGAAAATAAAGGACAGATTAGCTGTCATCCACTATGTATTTCCCTATAAATAGTCGTTCAAGTTGTAAAGATGGGGGAGATCTTTTTTGAAGTAAGAAACAAGTACATAGGAGAGAGAAAGTTTAGATCAGAGATCATTCTTGGGTTCTTTATCTTTTCTTGTAAGAACATCCAAATATTAATCAATAAAATTAAGAATATAAACCTAAAATGTGTTGATTAATAATGAGATCACATGAAGAGTGTAGTGTAGGATTTCCTGCAACTACAGGTTATGGTCCATACCATTGTGAGCCCAATTACTATCCACATACCTACAGGTCATACGACCAAAACAATCCTTCTATTTCTCTAGAAGAGTCTCTCAAGAGTTTCAATGAGTCAACACAGAAATTTAAATTATTTATGAAAGAGACTTATAATATTCCGCTCCCAGAAGAGTCCGTAGAGCAGTCAACTAAGATGTCTCTAGAAGAGTCCCTCAAGCAATTTACTGAGAGTACAAATAGAATTGTAGAAAAATTTTCTCAAGATAGTCTAAATACCAATATAGTGTTCCCAATACCACCCTTGAAAATAAGGATTGTTTTTATTCACATAATCAAGATGACGAGGTTAGAATTGGTAATACTACTTATTTAGATGGGGTTCGATCATTTTCATGTTATTATAACGATGATTATGATGAGGATAGTATTGATGAAGAACATAAAATATGTAGGCATAGTGATCAGGAATTTGTTACTATGATTGAGCTTTATAATGATAGTGTTGTTTCTAGTACAAATCTAAATAATTTTAATAATTATTCACCTATTCAAAAGGATGAGGATTTGACTAGAAATACCCCCGTTTTAGACGATGTAGTATTTCGTTTTCACGAAGCCAACGAAGGTTTAGAGGAACGAGTTTATTTTGAGTCTAGCGATTTAGAAACAATAGTTTTAGACAAAGAAAGTGAATCGTAGAGATGAGTGAGGATGAACCTAACTTAGAAGAATCAATTGACCATTTTCAGGAATCTGATGACCTAAAAATTAGGGAAGTTGTGACTAGTCTTTCTAGAGACACTGAAAACTCTAAGTTTGGGGGTGATTATCATTCTCCATGTGCTTTAACTCTTAGAAAGGTCCCTCACTTGGGACTTGATATATGTGCCTCAACCACTGCCAGATTACCTTCATACTAGATCTCCCGAACCTAATAATGTCCAAGAAGAAGTTCAGTTGTTAGAAACCCATCCTCTGGTTGATGTGGTTTACCCAAGCGATAATACCCAAATTGACTATGTTTTCCCACCAAATATTTTTCAACCAATTGTGGGAACGTATAAGTTTCAGATGTGTCAATTATTAAGTTTTGAGACTAAACCTAATTACTTTAGGAGATTAGGGTCGACACATTTGTTTAAGGAAGAGCACTACTTTCATCGTGGTCAATTATGTGAGTCAAAACTGATTGACTTAAAGGATCCACAAATATTTAGGTTATTATTATGTGCTTCCAAGTTTTTACTTGAGTTTTTACGGACTCTAATACCTGAATCGTACCTTAGCTACGAAGAAATGCAGTCCATGAAAATGTTTTATCTAGACCCAGTTATAGAACTTAAACCTGAACCACAGCTATATGTAGTTGTCTTAAACAGGAAACTAGACAAGGGCGTGCTTTATCCGTTAATTTTCTTGGCATGTTACAGATTCCTTTTACTTGTGATAGCCCTATTTGGTTTTGGTGATCCGCAATTATTCCGGCTATTACTTTATGATTCTATAAGGTGACTAATCCTTTCTTAGTCTGGCTGAAGACTTTAAACTTAGCACTTCTTGGGAGGTAAACCAATATTCATGCAACACGGTAATATCTTTCCTTATCTCTTTTGCTTCAATTGGTAACAATTTCTCCTTGTTCATGCTTTTAATTTCATCTTTAGAACATTGAGGACAATGTTAGATTTAAGTTTGGGGGTATGGGAGAAACTTTTTAGTCGCATTTTTGAAACTTCTAGCGTCACATAGTATACGGTTAGCTAAGTTTACATATTGTTTCTCACCGAAAAGATAGAAATTGGAATGCTAGGGATAACAACCTATTGAGACATTATAGAAAAAGACATTGAGATCCTTGACATTCAGGAGAGAACTTATTCCTTTTAGAGGGTAACCGTGATGGACCTAACCATCCATGATGGAAAGGAAAGTATGTCAGGAAATGCCAGAAAGACAAAGCAACCTCACAATGTAGTCTTAGTTACTGGATTACGACTCTCTCTCAGTAGAAACTTATCATCATCAACAAGCGAAGCGACATCAAAATCTATGAAGAAAGTTGAAGACGTTTAAGGTTTAGAAGCAACAATAGAAAAGAATAATTCAAAAATCAAAGTTGAAGACTTAGTTACAAGAAGTTATAAGAGCAAATGATATAAGTTGTTGGAATTCATGATACCAAGACATCACAAGTTGCGAAGATCCAAGTTTTTAAAGTCCTTCTCTCATGGCCATGTAAATTTTTGTCTTGTAATTTTTGTGTCAAAAAAAAAAATGAAAAAACAAATCATCATTACGTTTTATAATTAGTTTTTTTTTTTGTTCAATAAGGCCATAGGGCAGTAGAAATTTTTAAGTCAAGCAAGAAATCGAAGAGACATTATTGTTGCGAGATTCTGAACCTACATCTTTCCTCTTATCATATTTTCTCTGCGAAGTAGAGAATGATGTGAGAAATGCCGCAGCTGTTCTCTTCTTTATATTCTGCATTTATCACATGTATTCTTTCTTCCATTTATTTCTCGATACGTCTTTTGTAACCGTTACTTTTTAACCGCTTATATCTTTCCGCATTAATCGTGTTTATTTTCTCGAGGAGAAATTCCATCTATATATATTCCTTCTCACTCTCTTTCTTCCTCTTTTTATTTTCTCTACAACTTCATCGTTCTTCTGCAAATTCTTCATCGTTCTTCTGCAAATTCCATTATTGCAACTTTTCTTCAACCTCTTTAAGTTCTTCTTCATCTTCATACTAGATCTTTACAGTTCGTAATTTTCTTCGAGACGATCTTCCTGCTATTATTTTCCATGGATTCATCAAGGTTACTCTTCTTTTTTCTTCTTTATGAGTTTTGCTGAAATTGATATATTTGAAATTGATCTTGTTTGTTTCCTTGTTTGATGTTGTTTACGTTGTTTATGTGATTCCCATACTCTTGTTATTTCAGCAAAAGCGGCTCCAACACTAAATTTACAGTTCAGAACCCTAATATTCAAAAATCACAGCATAAGGTTGTCGCACATAAAAGAAAGTCTGCGAATGAGAAGGTAGTAAGAAACACTATCTTTTTCTAATAACAATATTGTTGTCTCTGTTTCTTATCTAGATTGTAATTCGTAGGGTGATAAAGATCTTAATAAACCTCTAAAGAAATCTCGCCACCTTAAAACTGTTCCAACTTCAGTTCCCTTCCACCTACTCATTTCTTCCAAATCTCCTGCGACATCTTCGCAAGATAAACCTTTATCTCCAATTCGCGAAAATGCTGCCTCTGACTTCATTTCTTCAGATGACCTTTCTATGATTGAAATTCCCCTCGTGGATCCTTCTGCGAATGAAACCTCTTCTATTCCCATTGAGAGTGTTTCTCAACCTTCTATCTCTACCAGTTCTCCACCCAAGTCTCTTCCTCTTTCGAAACAAACCGTGGATGGGATAGATATTGCTTTCAAAGTTTTATCTGAAATTCTGGATGATGGTAAGAAGTCTTCTACTGATACCCACAAGTCTAATGTTTGCGAAATTCTGAGCAAGCATTTGGGTTCTGACAGAACTGCTTCGCAGACAGCTTTAGAAAAAGAATGTAATGCTCTTCGTCTTGAAAATTAAAAGCTTCAGAATGTTTTGCTGGATCATGACAATCTTCGCAAGAAGAATGATGAATTGAAAGGTATGATTTTCTCATCTATGTATTTAATTTACATTTTCGATGGTTTTATCCTTCCCATGTTTAATTATCCTTTAAATCCCTCTTTCGCATGCTAAGCATTAAACCAGAAACGAATAATGGAGAGATACCAATTTGAATCTGCTGTTGAAGAAGCCCGTGTTGATAAAGAAATCTTGATGGATCAATATAACCAATTAGATAACCTCTATTCATATTCTCTTGATCAGATAAATAATCTTACCAATGAAAATATCCAATTACTTCAAAAACAAGATCTATTAAGTAATAAAGTATCTCATCTTTCTTATTCTTTAACTAAAGCTAATTTAGGGATGGAAACTTTATCAGATGAGAATAAAACCTTGTCTCAAGAGAAGCGAATTTATTTAAACAAGATGGCGATATCTTCGCAACAACTTAGTATTCTCCAAAAAGTATGTGCTGACCAAGAGCAATCTCTTCGCTCTTTGAGAAATGAACTTAAAGAAGTAACAGAATCATCTATCGCTGAAAGAGATACACTCATTCAAGGTAGAATAGTGTAAAGGCGAATCAACTTAAAGAACAATATTCCAAATTAGAAGAATCTTATTCTTCTCTTGCGAAGAAAAATGCCTTTCTTATTTCTAAAGAGAAAAATCTTCAGTCTCGACTTAAAGGTTTAGTTGGAGATAAATTTGATGACGCAATGGACCATTGGGAAATAGTTGTCTGTCCTTGATTCAACACCTTATTTCGCAAAAGGAAGGTAGTCATAATAGTTTGACTGCCTTAATTATCTTTTCTTTGTCATATCTTCTGAATTTTATCTTAATGAAATTTTGTATTCTATCTTTCGCAGAGTCTGAGAAGAATCTTCATCTTTATCTGTTTTGGAGGCTAAATATGCCAAAATTCGCAAAGAAAATGCATTGCTTGTCTCTACCTTACTGGTTCTCGCGACCGAGCAGAAAGAAGACTTGATTATCTTGCTTATTTTAAGGATATTCAAGATAGGAATCATCAAAGAGCACTTCTTCGCCAAGTTCATCTCCGGGCTGAAGTCCTTGTAAATGACATTATTGTCCAATCTCTTCCTCCTACATCAATTGATCCTTTAGAAGTAGATGATGATGAAGTTCCTCGTCCTGCTGATAGTGATTATGATTACGAAAGCGGTGCAGAGGATAATTTCTTGGAAGATGAAGAAGAGGTTCCTTCTAAAGAAGTATCTGCTGGTGTTAATCAGAATGAGAAAGAAATTTCTCCTGAAGAAGTAATCTGGCGATAATCAAGATGCTAGTCATGGCGAAGATCAAAACCGAAATGAAGGAGAGCTTGCGAGAATATTGGCGAAGAATTTTGTCATCTCCTGCTACTACTGAATTAATATTGAAGCTTGAGCTTCTTATCTAGCTTTGTCTTCTTGAATGTCTTATTTTTATCACTTTTGCGAGTTACATTTTTCACCAACTTTGGAATCAACTTTTCCTTTTAATATTTTGTTGATGAGAAAGATAATGCTTCTTGTGTATTGATTCCCATACTTGCCTCTCATTATCTTTCTTGCAAAAAATAATCTGTTATGAATGCTTATAATATTTTTTTTCATCATGTCTTATTTTGCCTTCCTAATTAAAGGTCTTATTATGCCACCTCTTGTCATTGCGACAAAATCGCAGGACGTCCTTGCACTTTCATGCAAAAACCCATTGATCTTGCCTTAACTTTTTCTTTTGTATTATGGCCTCTTCAGGAATGTTGCGACAATATGACAGGCCTAAATATTCTTGCGAAAATAAAGCCCCATGACATTGCCGTCTTGCGACGAAATCGCAGGACGTCTTCGCACTTTCATGCGAAAACCCATTGATCTCGTCTTATCTTTTCTTTTGTATTATTGCCTCTTCAGGATTGTTGCACAAATATGACAAGCCTTAATATCCTTGCGAATAAAAAGCCTCATGACATTTGCGTCTTAAGACACTTATCAGCTCCCTAATGGAGGGTGCCGCCCTTATCTCCCCCTGGTTGCCCCTTCAAGGAGGCGTACTTCTACCATACAAGGTTAGCTCCTCCCATCCAGTCTTAACAACAACCAGTTGTTTTCGCAGCCTCTTATCCCTTTTACCTATAGGGCTTATGGTTACGAGACTGCACCCTAAGTGGGGTTTTCTTCAGGCCGAGTGCAGTATAAGCCAAGACTTGTCAAGAATGGCAAGGACGCTTCAAACGCCCCCGGCACTCTTGACTCAACCGTGTACCTCGGCGCCTTGATCAGATTTGCACTCCTTGGGAGAGTCCTTATTACCTTAGTCGCCCAACCTAAGTCATATGCTTAAGTGAGAATCCAAGGTGCCTCTCCCGGATGGGCTTTATTGACCCCAAATCTCCATGACTCAGGTTCCGGTGGCGGTGTAGCCTTTCCCTGAGCCATGCAACAGGTACCCCCTAATATGACGTACTTTAGGTCTTACATTTGCCTCTTGCGAAATTTTATTCGCGAACTAGGGTGTACGCCATAAAGGTTCGCCCCTTTCTTTTATGTCATTGTTCTGTGATTATCTCTGCGAAAATTTCGCACATCATGATCTTGTTTTGATGATAATCTTGCAATTATTCTTTCAGAATTCCATAACTTCTCAAAGCTTCTTACGGATAATATCTTTTTAAGTACAACCTGTTCCATGGTCTGTCTAATCTATGACCAACATCTCTTCCTTCTGGATCCATTAATCTATAAGCTCCTGTTCCAACTATCTCCTTAATGATGTAAGGTCCATCCCATTTTTCGCTAATTTTCCACCATTTTCTCGCTGATAT
Source organism: Papaver somniferum (assembly GCF_003573695.1). Taxonomy (NCBI): domain Eukaryota; kingdom Viridiplantae; phylum Streptophyta; class Magnoliopsida; order Ranunculales; family Papaveraceae; genus Papaver; species Papaver somniferum. The sequence continues at coordinate 6,276,198 of NW_020621936.1, read as the reverse complement.
ATTGGTGTTTCTCGCAGAACTAAATCTCCTGGTTGAAATTCGCGTATTTTGACACGTTTATTATATTCTCGAGCTAATCTTCGCTGATAATTCTCCATATGTTGTAAAGCTTTTTCTCTTCTTTCTTCTTCTATCATCAAGTTTTTTAAAATTAAGCCCGCACTAAGATTTTTCTCCCAAGCTTCTCTTTTTGTTGTCGGAATAACAACTTCTGTTGGTAACACCGCTTCAACTCCTATGTTAAACAAAAAGGTGACATTCCAGTAGCTTCTCTTCTAGTTGTATTATAAGCCCATACTGCATTATGTACTTGTTCGCACCATGCTGTGATGTCCTTCCAATTTCTTCTTTAATATATCTGCAATTGTTTTATTTGTTGCTTCTACTTTCCCATTAGCTTGTGGATACAAAGGAGTTGACTTTCCACATTTTATCTTGAATGCATTAAGTAACATTTCTATATTCTGCCCCTCAAACTGTTTCCCATTATCAGATACCAACTGTGCAGGAATTCCAAATCTGCAAATGATATTTTCGAATATGAATGTAAAGATATCTTTGTCGCGAATATGTTGTACTGCCTTCACTTCTGTCCATTTTGTGAAATAATCTGTTGCGACTATTAAGTATCTTCTTTGTCCAGTTCCTGGTAAAAATGGCCCCACAATGTCTAAGCCCCATTTTCCAAAGGGCCACACACTGGTTGAAGATGACAATGGTGCTCCTGGTGCATGTATTTTCTTTCCATGCCGCTGACAATCTTCGCAACGTCTTGATATTTTTTTGCATCTTCATGCATGTATGGCCAGTAATAACCTTGCATTTTTGCTCTATGTGCCAAAGATCTTCCTCCACTATGATTGCCAGCATCTCCACTATGTAACATTTTCAGCACCTTTTCTCCTTCCTCTCGTGTCAAACATCTGAGTGATGGTCCACTAAAGGATTTTCGGTATAGCAACCCATCTCTTAATTCATAATTCGTTGCTCGGCTTTTTAACTTGTGTGTTTCCAATCTATTTCTTGGTTTTCTCCTTTCGCCAAATATGCATGAAGTTCCATTCTCCAGTCTGCGACATTGTTTATTTGTTCTTCTTTTTCATTATCTATTACATCACATCAACATCTTCTCTTCTTTATTGATTGATGGTGACAGAAGTGTTTGTATTTTTATGCATCTCGCAGTTGGATCTGTCATCATGCTTGAGATGAAAGCAAAAGCGTCTGCGAGTCTATTATCCTTTCTTGAAATGTGCCTCCATTTTATTTTTGGGATTTTCGCTGACAATTCTTCAACCAGCTTCTTGTATTTCTTCAAGGATGGTTCATTTGTAGTATACTCTCCTTTATTTGGCGAATAACTAGCTGCGAATCACTAGTGATCCTGGCATTTTCTAGTTTCATTTCTATTGCGAATTTTAAGGCATGTATCACAGCTTCATATTTGTTTCATTATTAGTGGATGCAAATTCCAATCTGAATGAAAAAGCCATCTTTATTCCTTCTGGCGAAATTAAAACAATTCCAACTCCATTTCCTTCTCCATTTGATGATCCATCTACCAATATTCCCATCTATTTGGTTCTGTTAATAAATCTTTTGGATCTCCATGTTCTTCTTCTACATCCATCATTTCTTCTACTGCTTCATCTTCTTCTAAAGGAAATTCTGCCAAGAAATCGCAACAACTTGTGATTTTGGTGAAGACAAAATTTCATATTTAATATCAAAGTGGCCTACTTGTGCATTCCATCTCTCCACCTTCCTGATCTTTTAGAATTCTTCATCACTGATTCAATTGGTACTTTTGTTAATACCTTTATCTTGTGTGCTTGAAAGTATATGCGGAGCTTAAATGATGCATAAACTAATGCTAAGATTAACTTTTCAATCTTTGAGTAATTCTTCTCGGCAGATTAAAAGTTTTGCTAATGTAATAAATGGGTTTCTCCACTCCTGCGTCTACTCGCAATAACACAACACTTAATGCATGCGACGTGTCGCAAGTAGATCAATAATTCTTCTCCTGTTCTGCTTTTGTAAAATAGTTGTATTCATAAGATGTTCTTTGATTCCTTGAAAAGCTTTTCACATTCATCTCCATTTAAATTTGCACCCTTCTTGAGTATATCGAAAAAATATTTGCATTTGTCTGATGATCGCGAAATGAATCTCCCCAGCGAAGCTAGAAGCCCATTCAACTTCTGTACATCTTTTATTGTTGCTGGTGTTGGCATGTCACGAACTGCTTGCACTTTTTCTGGATCAACCTGTATTCCTTCCTTTGATACAATGTAGCCTAAAAATTTTCCCGATGCAACTCCAATAGTACACTTCTCAGGATTCAATTTAATGTTATACTGCCGCATTTGTTCAAAAATCTCCCTCATCTTGTACATGGTCTTTAGCTTCTTTACTCTTTACTAACATGTCATCCACGTATACTTCTAATGTTTGTGTATCCATTTTGCGAACACCTTCTCTACCATTCTTTGGTATGTCGCTCCCGCATTTCGCAAACCAAATGGCATTTTCGTGTAACAATATAAACCTCTAGGGGCAAAGAAAGCAGTATGTTCTTGATCTTCTTCAGCGAGAGGGATTTGGTTATACCCTTTGTCCATCTAAAGATGATACCCTATCATTTCCTGCGGATTCCACCATTTGAGGAATATCTGGTAACGGAAAACTATCTTTGGGGCAAGCTTTGTTTAAATCAGTGAAATCTATGCAAATCCTGATTCCTTTGTTTTTCTTTGGGACAATGACCATATTCGCTATCCATTCTGGGTATTTAGCTTCTCTTATGATTCCGCATCAAGCATTTTCTGTAGTTCTTCTTCTATTTGGGAATGGTAAGTTGTTGCAATTTTTCTTATTCTCTGTTTAAATGGTCTCACATTTTTGTTAATCTCCAACTTGTGGCATGCAATTGATGGATCTATTCCCGGTATCTCATCCATGCTTCCTGCGAAAACATCTTTATATTCTCGCAACAAGTTAACAGTTCTTTCTTCTTCTTATCCATTTTGGTTCCAATTCTCATTAGAGGTTCCTCTATAGTCCCAACGTTTATTTCTTTTGTTGGTTCTGCGGCAGTGTAACTGGGTTTAGGTTCTCCCATTGGTGTTGGTTCTTTTATTGTTTTCATAGGTTCTCCTTCTTCCGAAATTTCGCTGGGTATTCCTTTGCCTTCTTTTGCCCTTATCATATATACTCTAAATTCTTCTTTTTCTTTGCTTCCTTTGCCAATTTTCTGCGAAATTGTTCTTTTTTGCTTGTCCTTCATAATGCTTTACTTCAATTTGATGACATAATTTCGCATTGTCAACATCTCCTCTGATTTCACCTATTCCATTTGGTGTGGGGAATTTAATACATTGATGCAACGTTGATACCACAACTTTTATCGCATGTATCCATGGTCTTCCTAATAACATATTATATGGTGATTCCATATCCACCACGCACAACGTTACATTTTTTTCGATTTCTCCAAGTGGAATTCGCACCACTATCTCTCCTTTAGGTTTTGTTGTGGATTTTCCAAAGCCGTGAACAAAATATGTTGAACTGGACATTTCCCGGAATGCGTGATAAAATATTATATCAATTGAACTCCCTGTATCGATTAAAATTCTGTTCAACATCCATTCTCCTATGGATTTTATTGTTGCCTCTTTCTCTCTTCGTGTAATAGGCACTGTGATGACCAACGGAGATGTGTGTTCAAATTTTATTTTGGTATTTCTTCCGCCATGAATATAATTTTTGCTTCTCCCAATCTTTCAAGGGTGATGTTTTTTCTACCGCCATAACTTTCCTTCCTTCAAAATTTCGTTTATATATTCTTCCTTTGATGTTTTCATGGAATTCATTAATCATCGTTTTTGTTATCATATTACACTCCAATCTTTTGCCATTTTCATTAATTCTATTAATCTTTCTTCTAATTGATTCATTGATTTATTTAATCACTTTCTTGACTTGAATATTCTGAATCAACAATCTTCAACTTTCGATCTTCAATCCCTGTTTCTAGCGCCATTATGTAGTTGCAGGAAATCCTACACTACACTCTTCATGTGATTTTATCATTAATCAACTCATTTTAGGTTTATATTCTTAATTTTATTGAGTAATCTTTGGATGTTCTTACAAGAAAAGATAAAGGATTAAAGAATGATCTTTGCTCTAAACTTTCTCTCTCCTGTTTACTTGTTTCTTACACAAAAAGATCTCTCTCTTCTTTACAACTCGAATGACTATTTATAGGGAAATACATAGTGGATGACAGCTAATATGTCCTTTATTTTCGGATATGGCTTGCGACATTCTCGCAACCTTACAAATGTTAATTTCGCAAGCTCTCTAATTTTCGCAGGACCATCACATCTTTCTCATGATCCTAGCTGACATCATTTGTTATATTCCTCCTGAAATTGTTCTGCGACGCTATTGTGCTGTGTCATTGATAATTTCTCTGAGACATTATTGTTGCGAAATTCTGATCCTACATATACAAGCCTAGAAACGTGCATTTCATTTGTGTGTAACAAGCTAGTTTTCGATCTAATGGTTGAAAGATATTATCTTGAATCTAATCAGGATTTCATCTAACGGTGAATATTGAATGCTTTGTTACCAAGCTAACATGGATTACAAACCCTGATTTGAAAGACTATATAAGGGAGAACTCTAGCAATTGGGAAACCTAATCCCCACACCTTTTGTGTGATACTAGTTGTGCTAAGCTAGAGTCGATTCTCCTTTAACCTTTGGTTTCTTCTTCTAAACCAGGTTAACGACTTAAAGACTTCATTGGGATTGTGAAGCCAGACCGATACTACTTTCTCGTAGTTGTGTGATCTGATCTTGTTGTTTCTATCGTACGAGTACAATTGTAATAATTGGATTGAGATTGATATCTCCGATAGGCAAGATATAAAAGAAATTACAAACACTTGGTCTCATCGTTTGTGATTCCACAATATCTTTTTTCGCTGCGTCGATTAATATTATTGTGAGGTGATTGATAATACTAGGCTGTTCTTCGGGAATATAAGTTTGATTTATCAATTGGTTCCTGTTCACCTTGATTTATCAAAAGACGGAACAAAACTCGTAAATATATTCGTGGGAGACGGATTTATCTATTAGCGTATACTTTTCTGTGTGATACAGATTTGTTTATTAAAATCTTCGACTTTGGGTCATAGCAACTCTTAGTTGTGGGTGAGATCATCTAAGGGAATCAAGTACGTAGTATCCTGCTGGGATCAGAGACGTAGGATCATAACTGTACCTTGGATCAGTGTGAGATTGATTGGGGTTCAACTACAGTCCAGATCGAAGTTAATTTGGAGTAGGTTAATGTCTGTAGCGGTTTAATACAATGTGTGTACAATCTGGACTAGGTCCCGGGGTTTTTTCTGCATTTGCAGTTTCCTCGTTAAAAAAATCCTGGTGTTTGTGTTATTTCTTTTCCGCATTATATTTTGTTATATAATTAAAATATCACAGGTTGTGCGTTTTTCAATAAATTAGAATATCCGACCTTTTGGTTGTTGATTTAAATTGATTGACACTTGGATATTGGTCTTTAGTACCATCCAAGTTATCTCTCTAGTATTTGATAAAGACTCACAGATTTCTATTTGCTTGAGTATATATCAAATCGAGAGATTGAGATAAAAACTCTTTGGTATACTTTTTATCTAGATTGAGTCTGTCTGTCTAGTTGATTCTCTAGAAAGTATATTGGAGTTTGTGCATATAGATTTCTAAGAAAAATATTGGGTGTGGTTGTTGTACCCCCGCTTTTTCAATTGGTATCCGAGCAGGCAAACACGTTTAAGACCTTACAAGTCTGTGTTTGTAGCGATCTGACTCTATGGACAAGAGTACTATCTCTGATAAACGCGTCACCAGAAATAAAGGCTTTGTCTTTTCTAATTCTATTAAAGAGAAAAATTCTTCAATCTCGAATATATACGAACCTTGTGTTCAAACAAGACATACAGGCTCTGACATGAGCATTTCCGATTACCCTTCAAAAGAGTCCATCTCTCTAAATGAACGAGAAACATCTGAAGAGAGTATCTTGATTCTAAATCTTGCTAGAATCCAAGCTGATAGATTTAATCGGTTAAAACACCATGTCGATGTTCTGCTTGGTGAAATAAGGGACTGCAATTTCAAAGAAAATACTGAAGATCACTCTTAACGTATGGTTCTCTAGGAAAGCCTCAAAAAGGAAGCTTTGGAAATAGAACATCGCTTGAGTAAAATCTCTAATCAAGGATGCTGTAAGCAGTCTAACATACCAAGTACTTCTGTTACGCCTGAAAACGTTCTCGTTCCAGAAGTAAAATCGGAATCCCTTCCTGTCAAAATGAATGTGTCTGAATTTCCCATCGATCAAGGATGTTCCACGTCACATGGAAGGAAGAAATCTCCTAACGAGGTTGTTAAGACTACTTTGTCCAATCACTCTTGTGATCAGAAAGTATGCCTCTTTTGCGATGCAAAAGGCTCTGCTAAACAAAAGAGAAACTCTAGGTTGAATAAAACCTCATTGGTTCAACTTCAACACACCTTAAACATAATTCTCAAAGGTGTAACTGAAATTCGTATGTATAAACCAGTTGGTTTCGTACTTACCCTGTGTATGTTACGAGGAAGGTCAGTTCAATGAGTTCCTCAAATGTCCTGAAGCAGAATAGAAGTCTTAACAAGAATCGACTGAGGAAAGATCAAGTCGTTTCCTCTGGAAACAACATTACCCTTGATGTGAACGAAATTCCAGGAGAAAGAAGAAAAATTGATGATATGAGACATAACCTGATGGAGATAATTGAAGGATATAAAGAAATTGTCGACAGGTTGTCATCCTCCTCAAGTCAAAATTCTTCTGGTAAGAACTCTAACTATGTCTCGTATTTTGATGACAGTAAGTTTTATGATAATTTCTCACATGAAAAGGGGTCTTTCTCTAGATTCAGAAGGAAAAAGAGACTCGATCATAAACACAACTCTTTTAATGAGCTCAGAGCTCATCCTTTTGCTAATTAATCACAAGGTCTAAGAACTTGCTCATAAAAATCCTGTTGAGCAAGATGTGTAAAAATCAGGTATACTATGGCAATTTGCTTTTCTGCTTAGTTGAGCTATCCTCTTATCGCTAATATCTAAACTAGTGCCTGCAGACAATATTGCCTAAGAAGTATTTGTGTTGTATCGTTTCTCTCTTTTTGCAATTCTTTTGCAACTTTGTGGAATGCTACACTTGTGTTCTAAATTACTCCTATGTTGATATGAAATTTATTGAGTCACTTTTGAATTCTCATGTAGCAAAAGTTTTTTTTTGGGGCCATGTTGTATTCGTATGTGTACACGGGTTACCATCACGAGTCAACGGTTTGCAAACCCTAAAGGTATTCTTCCCTAAGAAACCATATAAATACCAAACCTATGAGTCACGTTTTCGTACTCTAGGTTATTTTGGTTTATCAAGAATGTCGTCCTCTTCACAAACCTGTGGTTTTTCTAAAGGCTTTCTTGATAAAGGTATTGGTTTTGAGTCCGAAGGGAGGAAGAAAATAACTCTTGTAGATGAAAATCATCCTAATGCCTCGTGTTACTATGCATATACTCATGAGAATGTTGATAAGGATGATATGATTTCTGCTGAAGTGGTCTATGACTTTCTTAAGTATTTTGAGGAAGCAAAACTGCAGCTCGTTGATACTCTGAAAAGTCTTGATGTGTTGAAAAATGAGTTGAAAAAGGTTTCAACTGACCTTGGTCTCATAAAATCTCACATCAATGATCTTCATAAAGAGAACCTTTTCTCTGAAGATGCAATGGATGCTCCTAATCACAAGCTCATAGACACCAAGACTCGTGAGGATCCTGAACCGTATATTTGACCTTAGTTCTTGTTCGGCCATGGCACTGGAGTCTTCTTTTGTTCCTTAGCTTGTTTATTTCCCTTTTATATTGCCTAGTAAATCTTCTATTTTTCTTGTTTTGTTTGGAAGAATAACTAGAGTTTGGAATAGCCATTATTGTGATTACACATAGCTATGTCCAACGTTTTCATCTTCATGTTTTTAGATTTATTGGTTTAAATTCTAAATTTGTTTGGAAGATGATTTTCGCAGTATTAATCTTTATGGTTTTATATATTGCAGTATTGTTATGGGATATGTGTGTTTACGTCTGTGAACTATTATTATCCCATACCTTTTCAAAAGTAAAGTCTTTCGTATGTCGATATGCATGTATTGATAAAAGAATGAATAGACTTTTGAAAAATTCAATATTTAAGCCTATTATGTCAATTTTTGATGGAAGATAGGTTAAAATATTTTTTTGCAAGGATTATGTCTATTGAATGTCGTTATGAGAATACTGATGGAAAATAGAATAAATCCTTGTGTATTTCGCAGTATTGATCTTCCCTGATCCATATTTTATGTATTACTGTGAGGCTCCATAAAGTGTCTTATGTTGAGCACTAAAACGACTAAGTTGATTATTCTTATGATTAGCCTTGTTGTTGTTCCGTGAGGTACTTTATGTCGAGCAGTTTCAACTAAATTAATCATCTTGTTTGGTTATTTAGTTGTTGCTCCGTAAGTTTTCTTATGATGAGCATGACCAATTAAATTGATTACTTTTGTGATTAGTTTGGGTGTGTATTTCGATTATATTAATTATGGGTTCTCTTATGATTAATCTAATTTTATATTTTTGAGTCTCCATAAGTTCACTTATGTTTGAGCATTTTTCGATTAAATTAATCATGGGTTCTCTTGTGGTTAGTTTAATCAAATTTTTTGGATTCAAATTCATACTTGTATGTGATTTGTTATGTCCAAAGAAATCATTCTTTTCTTTCGAAATTAAGGTCGCTCTTGTTGTTCTTTTGGGAATGACATTTTATGGGGGGAAGTTCTTAATTGAACTTGTGCTTAATTGCCAAATCTTTCTGGGGAGTGCGGATGTGGAATATTATAGGGGTTATCTTGTATATTTACAAACTCCTTGATGAATGCATTTAGCTTCGGCTTTATGATTGCATCTAAATAAGATGATATATTTTTGCTTTCTTTTGGTCAAGAAATGTCTCTTTCAGAAATTTCATTAGGATCCCGTTCTTGTACCTTTTGAAATTTTATTGACAAAAAGGGGGAGAATTAATATGTAGTTCACACTACAAATACATATGGTTTTAGGATCATTATGTAAGGGGGAGTGGTTTCCATGTGAGATGGAGTATTGACTAAGGGGGAGTGATACATATCACGATAGTATTGTTGTTAAAGTTGTGATACAATTGAACTTTGATGTTGTGTAATGATACTATGACACTGTATAACAATGATTGAAAACTATTGTTTTCTCGTTGTTATAACTACGGATTTTCAACAACGATGATGCTGAACTTACAACCTTTGGGGATCATTGGAGTACTTGGAAGTGACTAAGATTTCGCGTAATGTTGAAGATTAGAAATGTGGAATAGGAGCTACAAAAGTTAATTTATTTATTTTTTGTATTCCATATGTATTGATAGTTTTGTCACTAAAATTGACAAATGGGGAGATTGTTAGAGCATTGCTCGGTCGAACTCGCATGCGTTGCTATATCAAGCATGTTTGTCAATGTTAGTGATCAAAACTATAAGTCTTGATTTCTAGTCTACTATAGCTAAGGTCTCAAACTAGGATAAAAAGTGTAGTTGAGCTCAAGAACTCCATGGAAATCATCATACAAGACGAAGGACTACTCAAGGAACCGGTGGATCTTCATCGACTAAAAGGTATGTGGATACTTGAACTTATCTATCACTCAAAAGTCTATTTATCTCCTATCTTGAGACAAAAGTCGTTTTGCTATATAGACTTAGATTATACATATTTGCTATTTCGAGCCGAGTTTATCTCGCCTATCTATTTCTCGAAATATGTGTTGGTAAGCTTTCGCTTTAGCCATGTTCATATTTACCTAGTGACGAAAGTCATGACAAGTTTCAATCACTTTGAAAATTGCTTACTTTGACGAAAAATAGTTTGTGAATAACAACTATAGAATATCAACATCCTCTAAGAATGTTTCAATGATTGAAATGAGAGCTTAGATTATATAACCATTGGAGGATATAAGCATTGTTATGAAAACACATATATGTATAAGTCCTTATTCCTTGAACCGAAGTTTGTGAACTTTGTTGATCAAGAGAACCGGCATGGTGGCGCAAACTCAGCCGCGAACTGGCGGCAATTCTCGTCCCGAGAATTTCTACTGGAGTTTGTGAACTCCGTCCGGGAACTTAAGTCCGCGAACTGGAGTAGGTTATATCTAAAAACGATGTTTGTGAACTTATTCTTATATAAACTAAGGAATGAAAATTGCAACCCGTGGATATATAGTTCATGAACCGATTCGAGTGAATCAAATCATTTTTGCTTCGATTGTGTCTTGTGTAGTTACATAAGATTTCCTTGCAATTGAACAACTCTCTAATTAGTTCATTTGAGTCACTTGAACTAGTTATGGTGAAGAAGAATATGGTTGATATGAAAGTGGTCATATGGCTAACCATTTGGTTAACTATTGTTGAACCAACAAATGTACAAGTTTGGGTATGGTTACACAAGCCTAGAAATGTGCATTTGATTTGTGTGTAACAAGCTAGTTTTCGATCTAACGGTTGAAAGATATTATCTTGAATCTAATCAGGTTTTCATCCAACAGTGAATATTGAATGCTTTGTTACCAAGCTAACATTGATTGCAAACCCTGATTTGAAAGACTATATAAGGGAGAATTCTAGCAACTGGGAACCTAATCCCCACACCTTCTGTGTGATACTAGTTGTGCTAAGGTAGAGTCGATTCTCCTTTAACCTTTGGTTTCTTCTTCTAAACCAGGTTAACTACTTAAAGACTTCATTGGGATGGTGAAGCCAGACCGATACTACTTTCTCGTAGTTGTGTGATCTGATATTTTTGTTTCTATCTTACGAGTACAATTGTAATAATTGGTTTGAGATTGATATGTCCGATAGGCAAGATATAAAAGAAATCACAAACACTTTGTCTCATCGGTTGTTATTCCATAATATCTTTTTCGCTGCGTCTATTAAGATTATTGTGAGGTGATTGATAATACTAGCTTGTTCTTCGGGAATATAAGTCTGGTTTATCAATTGGTTCCTGTTCACTTTGATTTATCAAAAGACGGAACAAAACTCGTAGATATATTCGTGGGAGACGGATTTATCTATTAGGGTATACTTTTCTGTGATACAAATTTGTTTATTAAAGTCTTCGACTTTGGGTCGTAGCAACTCTTAGTTGTGGGTGAGATCATCTAAGGGAATTAAGTACGTGGTATCCTGCTGGGATCAGAGACGTAGGAGCATAACTGTACCTTGGATCAGTGTGAGATTGATTGGGGTTCAACTACAGTCCAGATCGAAGTTAATTTGGAATAGGCTAGTGTCTGTAACGGCTTAATACATTGTGTGTTCAATCTGGACTAGGTCCCTGGGTTTTTTCTGCATTTGCGGTTTCCTCGTTAACAAAATTCTGGTGTCTGTGTTATTTTTTTTCGTATTATATTTTGTTATATAATTGAAATATCATAGGTTGTGCGTTGTTCAATCAATTAGAATATCCGACCTTTTGGTTGTTGATTTAAATTGATTGACACTTGGAAATTGGTCTTTGGTACCAAGTTATCTCTCTAGTATTTGATAAAGACTCACAGATTTCTATTTGCTTGAGTATATATCAAATCGAGAGATTGAGATATAAACTCTTTGATATACTTTTTATCTAGATTGAGTTTGACTGTCTAGTTGATTCTCTAGAAAGTATATTGGAGTTTGTCCATACAGATTGCTAAGCGAAATATTGGGTGTGGTTGTTGTACCCCCGCTTTTTCAGCTCCATAATCCGCTTCAACATTCTCCCTAGAAGTCGCCACTCCTCCCTTTCAGGGATCGTGATCATAACCAGCCAAGGTTCGTAGTTATGGCCACTTTTTGATCCATCTCTCCAAAGCTCGTGGTCGTGGACAGTTACTCGCTTACGCATCCAGCCAATCCCTTTGCTTCCATGGACGCCCATGCAATTCCTGCTAACCTATTTTGTTTCCACGACAATGTAGTCTCTTCGGATCACGTCTACTTCCAAGAACTGTTGCTGCTCGTTTGTTGATACCATCCAGAGGTTTACCATAACAACAATCACTATAAAGGTAATCCATACTTCTCCATATTTTAGTTTCACATGGAAGAATCATTAGAGTCGCCAGTACGGATGCAAGATGATATCTTTATCATGGTCAACTCACCGACCATACAAGATAGAAATGTGTAAACCAAACTTGGGGACTAAGGCTCTACATGGAATCCCTTCATTATCAAATCTCAGGAGACACGGTCAACCCAAAAGTCATAACCACGACAAGGTCATCTACTCTTCAAGGGTGTAGCGTGAGAATATCATCACCTCTCTGTCTAGAAGGCACCTGCAACGCTTTACGAGGCCGCGACAGATCCCAAGCCTGCTCTGAGAAAACAACTTCAGAAACTAAAGAGAAGTGCGACTGGGGACTGCTCATTGCAGTCCATCCTGACAACCATCAAAGATTCCAAAAGCAAGCCACATAGATACATTCACATATCCTTCCACGCCATCGGATCTAACAGAAGTATAATTGGGGACTGCTCACCGCATCCCGTTCCATGCAATAGTCCAAGATTCAGAGGATGGTTCAAAGGATGTCGCTAGGAACGAAGTCCTTGAAGACTTGATAGCAACACATAGGCAACAAAACGTATCTCAACTCATCTATTTCACCCAATGGCTCCGGAAGATTTCGACCATACAAGCATCCACAGCATATCATCATCGCAATCAGAAAGTCTAGGTACCAAATAACCTAAAGTCAAGGATAAACCAACAACGCAACCACAATCTTCAAGATTAGCCCCGACATTATTTCATCCATCCATCCCAAGAGCGCAATAGAGTTTGGTAAATTTTGAAATCCACTGACGAGGTTAGATACTCATTCTCCTGGAGTCAGAACCTTATTACAAATTTTGGAGAAGATCGATGGTATTATTGGGTGGATACATGCGAGAGTACCTACCTTGAGTTCTCCTGACTTGCCTTGCAGTTGATTATAACTATTGGAGATTTCTTTGTTGCCATTAATGCTCACTCTACCACCACTAACAAATGACGAAGAGGAGCCATATGCTACAGATGAAAGCACGGAGTCGGACGAACAACAAAAACAGAAGAGAGTCGATACCCCTTTTCATACAAACACAGTTTCTAGAGTTTGAACAGAATAAGGATTCCTTATTGCTCCATGAATGGGAATAGATGACTAGGCGCACCACACTCATGCTCCATAGCCGAACAAGTAGTATGATGTTATCTCTGCTCCATGACTGAACCAGCAGCGCGCCAGCACGAGGAACACCAGTCGCTCAACCTACAACTCTCCATGGCTCCAGCACTCCGTGGTCAAGACAACTCTCCACGGCTCCAACACTCCACGCTCAACCTACAACTCTCTATGGCTCCAGCACTCCGTGGTCAATCCTACTCTCCATGGCTCCAGCACTTCGTGGTCAAGCCAACTCTTCATGGCTCCAGCACTTCGTGGTCAAGACAACTCTCCATGGCTCCAGCACTCCGTGGTCAAGCCAGCTCTCCATGGCTCCATAACTCTATGGTTAAGTTAGCGCCAACGCTCCAGCATTCCGTGATCCAGCCATCAAGCCTTCCAAGTGCCATTTCCACCGTTTCACGGACTGAAGCCATCAGCATCATCATCACCATTTAGTAGCCAAAATTCCAGCGCCATCATCACCGTTTGGTAGCCAAAGTTCCAGCGCCATATTTTCACCATTTCACGAACTGAAGCCAGTTTCCACTATTCCACGAACTGAAGCCAGTTTCCACCATTCCATGGGCTGAAGTCAGTTTCCACCATTCACACGGACTGAAGGCCAGTCCCCGGACTGAAGCCAATTTCCACCATTCCACGGACTGAAGCCAGATTCCACCATTCCAAGCTAGCAGCGCCATCCACCATTCCGAGCAAGCAGCGCCATTCCGAGGTCACCAGCGCTCCGCACAGCCAAGATTGAAGCGCCATCTCTGCCAGGGTTGCAACGCCTTCCAATGTTCCACGAACCAAAGCCACTGGCACCCTCTTTGCCATCATGTGTTTGGGTCAGCCAACAACGTTATCATTACCGTTCCATGCCTAAGGTAGCAACGTCAGCATCATCGGTTCATGGAAGAAGTTGCAGCGCCAAGATCGGCACTACGGGGCCAAGCCAGAAGTATGTCAAGCCACCAGTGCAAAGATTATGTATTCCTCATGCCTCCTGCCAAAGGTTTGCCAAATTTTCCTGGAAATCTCTTCATGACTTGCCATTTTGATTTTATCCTTGTCTGTCACCATCTCATGCTTACCCCGCAACAATGTCACTGTTACGGGCTAAGCAGGGGTGTGAGTGGGGAAAAACGATTTGATGGTTTTTACGGAATTGAAGAGTCGACCGTGTGGAGACTCCTTGAACCGAGCGAAATGTTGAACCTCACACAGATGCACTGCAAGAAGGGAGTGCTTAAGTTCGAGAGATCAATCTGTAAGACCCCGGCCTAAACCAAGAACAATGGCCGTTTCAGAGTCAATTCGGTCACAAGAGAGGATGGGTTGATCTGTAGGAGGGAAGCTGAGAAATGCGTGAGATCAATGGTGTTCTGAGATTGTAGGTGTGTTGTGAATTCAGCGTGAAAATGCTCTGAATGATTGAATTTTTTCTCAATTGAGAGTAATTTCTGTGAGTTCGTGTGGACGAAAGATTGTCTGTATGAACTTTGATAAGAAATTTCTCGTCTTGGCGAATATTTTTCGAGTGTTCGAAAAACTTATGTCTTTTCAATCAGGATTCAGGGACATTTTATAATGCCGAAGTTGAAAACACCATGATCCCATGAAGTGTGACAGTTGCTGGAATCAGAGAATGGGAAATGGGGAAATCATGTTAAAACCAATTACTCATCGTGCGGAGACTTGGTTAACTTTCCACCCACTACTTTGCTGACTCTTCCAACTGATTGCACGACTTGCTCACATTCTCATCGTGGGTGAACACACGTGCTGTAGACCACCAGACCAAAACCCTAGTTAGTATCCGCCCATGTGACACGATTGAAATCTCGTGATTGTGGAGTCAGTTGCTGACTTTATGGGACGATGAATCCATGTATTGCTGAGTTGAACATGATTAGCAAATGTTTCGAAACTCATGAATTTAATGTGTCTGCTGAGACGAGGTATCATCATAACCTAAGACGAGCAAAACTGTGTTGCTAAATTGTTGAATATTGATAGTTGAACCAATATTCTTTGATTTGAGAAAATATTGCTAGTCTGAGCGTCTATTGCGAATTGAGTAAATATTGCCGGTTCGAGCGAATATTGCTAGTTCGAGCAAATATTGCTAGTTTGAACAAATATTGTTCTTTTGATGAATTGTTGGTAGATGGACAAAATAAAATGTTAATTTAAGTTACTGACTGCTGAGTCGAGCACAATAAATATGAATATCAATCATGGAATCAACATAAAATTATAAGAGTGTTCGAATCTGCACAGAATCACGTTTCTGCAGAGCTCTGGATTCAAAACCCTAATTTTACCGAAATGATGATTTATTGCAAATAAACACGGGACCGGCTACATGGGATGACGGGTTCACCATATAACGCCCAAATGCTCGAATTAGCAAAAATACCAAAGTCTCTTGAGGACCAGTTGGTGAAAGAATGATTAAATGTTGATTTAATCATTTACTGAAATAATGCTCGTGTGAGCAACAAATCATAAAACCTGATGTAGAAAATATGAGGGGCCGACCAAGAGGTCATGATACCGTCTCTTGATGGCCGTGCGACCAGGAGATGGTCGTTTGAGCGAACTTCCAATTTTTTGGAAAGAGTTCGAACCTAATATGAGCAATTGAGCAAATTAGGTTAAAATCATTAAAACATGCGGGACCAGCTGTTTGCAAGCCTCGGGGTCACCCTTGGTCGATCAAGGGGATGTGCCCGTGTCACCATAGTGTCCGTGCTTCAGTCCTGATAATTTTGTTATTTTCTGATGCACGTTTGAGCAACATTTGGAGAAAATATGAAAAATCCATGGCTTTGCTGAAACTGGGAAAAATACATGAGATGATGAAAATAATAAATAAACAAGGAATCACAAGTTGTGGGACCGACCATGGCTAGGGCATGGCCGGCCGGCTGACACGCGGTCCCACATGCTTTTCCCAGTTTTATGTGATTTTATGTATTTTTCTCTGATTTAAGGGAAATTCCATGAAACTGGAGAGTTTGGCGAAATTAGGGAACTTCCATGAGATGAGAGACATAAATTAAAATATAAAATAGGGAATGAGAGTGTGGGACCGGCAATGGCCGTGGCATGGACGACCGGCCAATGGGCGCGGGTCTCAAGGCACTCTTCCCAATTTTATGTAATTTTGATGATTTTAGATAATTTTCATAAAATCAAAGGGATTTGTTGAAAACCAAGATATTTTGTTGAAATCAGGGAGTTTACATGAAATCAGGAAACAAAACACTAATTAATAATAAAATAATGGGCGTGTGGACCGGCTAGGGCATGGCCGGCCGGCTAGTGCCCGGTCCCACAAGTTTTTCCTAATTTTTAATATTTTCCATGATTTTAGAGAAAATACATGAAATTAGGTAATTTTAGGGAAAATTCATAAAATCAAGGAATTTTCATAATTTGAGAAGGAATAATAAAATAATGGGACTGAGGTGTGGGACCGGCCACGACCAAGGCATGACCGGCCGGCCGGCGGTCCCGCGACACCTTTCCCTAATTTTATTATTTTTTGATAAAATCATGTGATTTAGATAAAAATACATGAAATTAGGTAATTTTCATGATTTTAGGGAAAATTCATAAAATCAAGGAATTTTCATAATTTGAGAGAAATAATAAAATAATAGAGACTGAGGTGTGGGACCGAACACGACCAAGGTATGGCCGGCTGGTGCTCGGTCCCGCGACACCTTTCCCTAATTTTATTATTTTTTGATAAAATCATGTGATTTAGATAATTTCTTTGAAATAAAGGAAATTTGCTCGAATGAGAGGATTTTCATGAGATCATGAAAATAGTAAAAATATGGTAAAATATAAAATTGGGCGCGGGACTAGTCACGGCATGACTGGCCGGCTGCTGAGCCTAGTCCCCTGGCGCTTTTGTTTAATATTTTATTATTATTGTTTTCCCTTCCTATTTTGCATAGGTTCCTCGTTCATTCGTATTTTTGAAATGCTCGTTCGTGCATTCAAAATGCTGGTATGTGCATTATCTGCTAATTACACTTGCATCATTTTTGTCAGGGCTTATTCGATGCTCAGATGTCTGTTCTGTTGAATATTTATTACTAACCTGTGGAATTCTGCTGGGAAGAACTACAGATTGAAGTAACGAAATATAACGAGGAATCGTAGAATATTGTTGAATATTCCGGCGATTAATTGACGACTCGTAGAATATTGCTGGATATTCAGACGATGGATCGTAGAATATTGCTGGATATTCAGACGATTTGAGATAATTAATTGTTGGCTCTTTACTAGAAGGGCTTCTTGTCTAGGAGCATTAATTATTTGAGGGTTGAGCAATATGAACTTGTTGGAGTGTCATATTCCTATTGCATAGTCGGGGAAAATCTGGTTACATCCCAAAGACGTTGTCGCTCTATACTAGCAGACATGCTGTCTAGGAGGCGCCCAATCTTTCGATTCTATACAGTATGAGATGTGCCTTGGCCTCAGCTGAGAGACTGCACATCTTCATCTTCTCTAAGAGACTTTCTTCATCAGAGGTGGCATGAGCTTTCATGCATAAAGACATGAGTCTCGATACTCATCCGATTGCCGGATCCAAAGTAATTACTCAAATTGCTCTGTATTCATGAGATGTGTCGTGGCCTCAGCTGAGAGACTACACATCTACACGTACTCTGAGAGACAGCCTTCTCAGTCAGAGATTTATGACATGATCTTTCATGATTTAATGAGAGACATGAGTCTCAATACTCATCCGGTTGCCGAATATGGAGTATAGTTTTACAATTCTACCCTTTATCGAAAATCCACCATCTACATTAAGTCCCCTGCTTAGTGAGGAACAGTCATGTTCCTCAGTCAGCATTGAATGGTGATTGTCCAGGTACAGACAAAAATAAGTAATTGAACTTAGTCATGAGATAAGATGTTACCGGATTTCGACTGAATGAGCAAACCATGGTTTAAGCGGAAACCTCTGTGGAATAATAGAACATCATCCAGTGAACATAAATTGGTGTAGAACCGCTGATTCGACGGTGGAACCTTGGTTGGTTTAGGATTCACGGGTCGGGCCCAAAAAGGAAATCCTTATGGAATTAGGTTTTGGAAATAATATTAGGTGTAAAAGGAATTAATTCCTCTTTTCTTTTTTATTTCTCCCACAGCCAACCACCACCTTCACCTCCCTCTCATCTTCACGCCGAGCAAGAGCAGCAGGAGAAAATTCGCCGGTCTTCCACCCGCCGGCGCCGTTACCTCGCCGTCCGGCCAAATTCCGGACGGCGCCGACCAGGTACGTGCAAAAAAAAAATTTCTTTCGAAGTTTGCTGATTTCATGAGATGTTCATGCTTCCAGCATGTTAAAATTATATACATGGGTATATGTTGATGTGAGTTTTGTGGAAAAACCCTTATTTATTAAACGTATGTTCGTTCGATCGTTAGTTTTGAAAACTAATAATAATCCCTGATTTAGAAGGAATTTTTTATATGTATGTGAACTTAGGTCCAGTGATAAAACTTAGTGTATGAGCTTTCATGTGAACCAAGATTTTACCTTAATAGATGTGAGCTTTCACAAAACCGAAATAAACCTCGTTTTAGAAAATTATGCTCATTCGAGGAAAATAGATACATGTAATTTTATGTATGTAAATTTATATCCAGTGATAAAACTTTGTTTATGAGCTTTCATGTGAACTAGTATTTTATCACAAGAGGTGTGAGCTTCCACAAAATAGCATAAACCTTCGTTTTTAATAAAACACTAATACGAAGGAAAATAGATTTTTTTATATATGTATCCGTGACATATTTCACGTAAAACATGATGACGTATCTTATTCACATGGACTTGTTCTTATTAGATAAATTCTGAAAATTTATATGAACAAATTGCGTTAGTTATTGTTTTGTAAAATCAAGACATGGGTTTTGAGTAACCTTTAAACTATACAACTTATTTGTGATGAAGTCATGTCTTATTGTAAATATCATAGTTCAGTTGTGCGAATATTAACATTATGAAAATTATGTACATGATTTTATGAGAAAATCATTTTCCATGAACTAATGAAGTGTTGTTCGTTATTGCAGGTTTCAAGGAACGAATTGATTTCGTGTGTTAACTCTTGTATTGCAACCACTATTGTTAGTGAAATTGAAAGAGGTAAGATTCAAGAATTACCATTTTGTGGATGAATTTATCTGCATGTCGATAACTCCATGCTCCTGGTTTCAGAAAATGCCGGCTTCCAGCGGTCATAGTTATTCCTCCGGTTCTGACAAGATCCCAAAGCTCCCATAGCTAAGCGAGAGCCAAGGTAATTCGCGATGAGGGAGCAAAGCCCAGCGTACCCTCGAATGAGAGAGTTACTTTCGCCGAACTCATGAAAAGAAAAGCCGAAGACGATGAGAAAGATGCTCGTGCACAAAGGATCGAATCCGGCGCAAAATACAGAGAGTTGAGGAAAAACGCCAATTCTTGGACGGGGTACCCTCTGATTCTGATGCTGATGCTTGAAGAAGAAACCGCCTGGGGTTTGCCTGATCAGTGTGCCAAGAATTCGAAAGTCCCATGAACATTGCAGCTGAAGCGGAAGAAGATTCAGATTCAGATGATGATTTTTATGCTCATCCAGACGTCACCAATAGTCATGACAGTGATTCCGAAGAAGAGGATTCCGAGAAGGATAGTGATGAAAACTCTGAGAAAGACAGTGATGACGAATCTGACAACTCAGATGGATCTGACGAGTAGCTTTACTTTCGATCTCTTTTTTCTTTTTAGTATTTGAATACTCTCAATCTTCGTAGTAGATGTCTTCATTCGAACAACTTTATTGAAGTATTTAGGTCTTCCTTTTGAACGAGAGATTTTATTAATGCAAGTTCTTCTTGATTGAATTAAGCAAACCGAGCCACTCTTCATGCCGAACTCATTGTAATCTCCCTTAACCCTTGTGGTTCTTCATCTTATGAAAATATCCAAACATAAGTGTATAGTACATGGGGCCGTGTGACTTGCCGATCACAATTAACCTTGGTCAGTCCCCAGTGCACTATTTTACTTCCGCATCTCCAGTTTGACCTTGTTCAAGACTTAGGGTTTCAGTAAAACTCGTAAGTGAATCGGAGATAAGTGCCTGCCATATCTTGTATATATCTTTGTAGATTTAGGGTTTATCACTTGCGCCAATATTTCCTCCATTTCTAAGTTAGTTTCATCACAGAAGAAATTTCGATCATCATACCTCTCATATCATATCTGATGATAATATTTCTTCTCAAAACGGACTTCAGTCGAAACATGGAGTAGAACCGCCCATCTTGGTAAGTTGCAAATCTTTTTCATCCCGTTCAGTTGAGGTTACTGATCGTAGAAGATGATTTGTTGCAGGATAACCAGAAGAATCTTTCTTCTCACAATTCAAGGCCCAAGCGGACTGCTAGAACTCCTGCCCGATATAGGTCGGCTCCTGCTGAGACTGGATCATCTGTAAGCAATCTTATAATTCTTGAAATTTTACCATGTCTAATTCAGGCGAAATTAAACACTTCTCCGTTCATTACAGGCGGATGTTCGTGTCATTGTTGATACTAGAAGGAGAAGGAGTGGAAAGTCCGTGACTGTGGTCGAGGTTGAAGACAGTGGAAATCAAGCATGTGAAGATTCTGCAGAATCCATGGAGACAGAAGACAGTGTTCACGCCTGTGAATACCCGACAACTGGGCTCTCGTTTGAAGCTCCATTGGTTAACACTTTCCCAGACAATGAGATGGTTGGTGGATTTGTCATTCCCAAGTGCCATGCACCTCTGTATACCAAGATCTGGAAAAAGTATGGGCATATTGCTACTACGGAAGTGTGGAAAGGTTTCCTACCCACTCTCTTGACTATAGTTGCAGGGTTGCTACCGATCATTGAATAAATGAACCAAATGCACCTACGAGACGTCAAGAATCATAAACTGCATAAGTGGGAGGAGATGATTTCCAATTGTGAGATATTGCGATTCAACGTGAGCTGGCTTCGCCGTCGTCTTGAGATAATTAAGATCCATAAGGCGGCGAAGGCTGCTGATGCGATTTCCATGACCACTGCTTTACTGGAGGAGGAAAAGGTACTGGCTTTGGATTCAGCGAGGGTTGAGAAGGAGGTTGAGGATATGAACACAAAGACTAGGATCTTCCATAAGAAACTCAATAGGGTTTCCTAGAGGGATTATCCATTGCTGGATGGTTTGCTCTGAGTGAATATTCAGGAGAGTTGTAATGTAGGTTTCTGACAAGGTAGAATAATCTGATAGCATGAGGAGTTTTGTTCAATTGATGAATATTTGATGAACGAATGAGCATCTTGCATGCTCTTTGAAGGAAATAAATTACATTTGAGATGTATTTGAAATAAAGGTTAATTATCTGCTGTTGATCAAGCGTAATAGGCTTTGAGCTATTTGTCGTTGATAATATTTCCTTCCTTTCCTCCACTGAGTGCTAAAATTTTGTAGTATCCACTAGACACCTCTTTGATGATAACATACGGTCCTTCCCATTTCGGAGAGAATTTGGGAGCAGACATGTCTTGTTGAATGTGCTTTGCTGTCTTTAATACCAAATCTCCTACTTGAAAAGTTCGGGGTTTTACCATTTTGTTTTAAGCCCTGGATACCCTCTGTTTATAAGCCTCCACGTACTTTTCTACTTTAGCTCTCCTTGATTCAAGCATGTCTAGTTCAGCAACTATTGACTTGGACACTTCAGCTTCATCCCATTGTATTCCGCTAGCCGCTGCAATCCTTGCTAAAGGAATTTTTATCTCGGCTGGGAGTATAGCATCAGCCCCATAGAAGAGCGAATACGGTGACGTCGCAATTGAGCTCCTTGGTGCCGTTCTGTAAGCCCACAAAGCCATGGAAAGTTTCTCATGCCACGATCGTGATTGTCATGAATTGTTCGACTGATAATCCGGATCAAAGTTTTGTTGGTACTCTCCGCTTGGCCGTTTCCTTGGGGGTAGTATGGTGTGGAGAAGATCTGTTTAATCCCGTACTCCTTGAGTAATTTCTCGACATCTTGATTGGCGAAAGGAGTCCCATTATCTGTGATGATATGTTTAGGGACGCCGAATCTACATATAATATGCTCCTTAATGAAGGCTGCAATAGTTACTCCTGTGGTACCTCTGAGCGGGATTGCTTCGACCCACTTAGTGAAATACTCAGTAGCCGTGATGATGTATTCATGCTGCTTTGAGAATGCTGGATTGATCTTCCCAATGATATCAAGTCCCCAGTTATAGAAAGTCCATGGACTATTCACAGAGTGTAATGGAAGACAAGGGGTATGAATGAGATTACCGTGAATCTGGCATTTATGGCACTTCTGAACATATGCGGTTGCATCATCTTCTATAGTCGGCCAGTAGTATTTCTCGTGGATTTGGAGAAACAACTTCTTTTTCCCCTGATGTTCTCCTTCATGAGTTTCTTTCAAGACTGTCAGGATTTCATCTTCGGCTAGGCATCTCAACAAGTCTCCTCCAAAGCTTTTGCGGTATAAGATTCCGTCAAAAAAACAAATCTCTTAGCTCTCTGTATGAGCTTGATTGCATCTTTCTTTTCTGGTGGCGATTTGTTGTCTCGAAGATATTCGATGTAAGGCTTCCTCCAGTCCTCGGTGTGAAGGAGTGTTAGCACCTCCAAATGATGAGGAGGTGTCTGACAATTAGGATAAGCTCCCTGCAAAGTCCTCGACTGTGCTTCCATGGAAGGCCAATAGTACCCGAGTCTCTGGAGTCTTCTATAAAGTGTTATCACCAGCGTCTGTCCTCACACTTCTTGATGCACACTTTCGAGTTTTTCTTTCACTTCTTCATCACCCAGGCATCGTGATAGAGAGGCATCCGGGTTACGATGGTATAAGGCTCCATGAAGCAAGAAGAAGTTCTTCAGTTCTTTAAGGATGATCTTCCCTTCTGTAATGGAGATGCTCAGTTCATGAATGATAGGTGCTCTCCAGTCATTTGCTTGAGCTTCTTCAGTTTGATTAAGCCACGTGGATGACACAGCTCGTCTTTGCACTATGATGGATTTCTCTGATCCTTCTAATTGCAACTTGGAGGCAAGAGTTGCTAAGAAATCATCATGCCTATTATTGGTTCGGCCAGTATGGGTGATGGTCGCATCGGTGAAATGAGTCAGGAGTCGCTGTGTTTCAGCCCTGAATGGAGAAAGTGTTATCTCTTTGAGAGAGTACACCCCATTCATTTGATTGACTAGTAGTTTTGAATCTCCTCTGATCTCCAGATGCATTGCTCCTGCTTTTTTAGCTAAGGATAATCCTAGCAATAAGGCCTCATACTCTGTTTGAATTATTTGTACAGTGGAAATCCAGCTTGAATGAGTGTGAGAATACCTCTCCTAATGGTGAGACCAAGACTATGCCCGCTCCTCCAGTATCATTACTAGGAGTGGCGGATCCATCAATGTACAACAACCATGTTTCTTCTTTAACGACTGAGATTCCTGGGAGTTCTCCTGGTACGTCATCTGGTAATGTCGCGGAATCTTCTTCTGGGAACTCTGCTAGTAAATCTTCTACTCTTGACCTTTGATTGCTTTGGGGGAAACACATACTATGTCGAATTCCGATATCTGAAGCAGCCACTTTCCAGGTCTTCCTATCAGAGCGGGCTTTGAGAGTAAAAACTTTATGGGATCAACTTTGGATACAAGCACAAATCTGTTGGATAGTAAATAATGCCTGAATCTTTGCATTGCATGAGCTAACGCCAGGCATGCTATTTCATCTTTCGGGTATCTGAGTTGAGCATCCTTCATGGTTCGGCTGAAATAGTAAATTGGATGCTCGACGCCTTCTTCGTCTTCTTGAGCCAGTAGTGCTCCAATAGCAACATCACTGGAGGTTGTGTATAATATCAACGGTCGACCCTGCACTGGAGACCTCATGGCTGCAGGTGATAAAAGTATATGTTGTATTTTCTGAAATGCTTCCTGCTGAACATCCGTCCACGTGAAACTCGCTCCCTTCTTCAGCAGAGGGGTGAACGAAGCAATAAGTTGAGCCAATCCTGGTATGAAGTGTCTGATGTAATTCACCTTACCCATGAAGCT
Source organism: Papaver somniferum (assembly GCF_003573695.1). Taxonomy (NCBI): domain Eukaryota; kingdom Viridiplantae; phylum Streptophyta; class Magnoliopsida; order Ranunculales; family Papaveraceae; genus Papaver; species Papaver somniferum. Next base: position 6,251,617 of record NW_020621936.1, on the reverse strand, counting down.
CTGCAGTTCCTTCACAGTGCGTGGAGGAGGCATGGTGGAGATGGATTTCGCTTTGTCCGGATCGACTTTGATCCCTTCGGCAGTGACCAAGAATCCCAGAAACTTTCCAGAAGAAACTCCAAAAGCGCATTTTAGAGGATTCATCTTCAACTTGTATTCTCTGCATCTTTCAAAGACTTGTCTCAGAACTTCTAGATGGGATGTTCGAGCTTTCGATTTCACCACGACATCGTCAACATAATCTTCTACTTGCTTGTGCATCATATCATGAAATATTTGTCATGGCTCGTTGGTAGGTGGCGCCAGCATTCTTCAACCCAAAGGGCATCACAGTGTAATGAAAATTCCCAATGGGAGTGCGAAACGCGGTCTTGGCGGCATCATGTTTCGAACATTTTGATTTGGTTGTACCCACTGTAACCATCCATGAATGAGAACATACCGTGGCCGCTGGTCGCATCAACGAGCATATCAATGTTGGGTAAAGGAAAGTCATCCTTCGGGCAGCATTTATTTAGGTTTCTGAAATCTACACAACATCTGATTTGGCCATTTTTTTCTTAACTGGGACGACATTAGCCAGCCAGGTTGGATGTGAATAGGCTTGATAAATCCTGCTACCAGCAATTTTTGAATTTCGGCCTTGATTTGTCCTCGACCTCATGCCTGAACTGCCTGGGTGGTTGTTTGACAGCCTTGGAGCCGGGAATGATATGTAGACGGTGAGTGACCAGTTTTCATCCAGGCCAGGCATTTCTTCATACGTCCAAGCAAATATATCCCGATACTCCTTCAGTAGCTCACAGACCTGCACGCTTCCGGTGATAGCGCAGAACTGACCAAGATCGGTCTTGGATCTTCCTCTGTGCCGATGTTAACCGTCTCAAGATCATCAGTGGTAGAATTCGTGCATCTTGCAACTGTTGTGGAGCTTCCTGAACTTCATCCTCGGGTAGTTGTTCATTCTGACACGATCCACCAGTGCGGGGAGACTCTCGATCAATCTCTCTTATTAATTGATAATCTTTGCGTCGCCGGTAAATGACCCTTCCTTTTGCGTCATGAGTGGTCATAAAATTGGATCCTGAGATCGTAGTTTCATCTTTTCGGCGTTTGAGCGATGTAGCAGACGATTCGTCTGGTTCCGCTTCCGAAGATGGTGATGATTCGGATGCCTCAATAGCTTTCCAACTTGGAAGTGGAGTGGTATAGATTTTCTTAAGAGGTTCAGGGGCGCTCTGGGATTCGATGAATTCAGCATCGTAAGACAGAGCATAAGGAGATGATGAAGCAGCTATGCGGACGATCTTGTTATTGAGTAAGGCCTTCATGCATTGATGGTAGGTTGATGGAACCACCTTTTTCTCATGGAGCCAAGGTCTCCTAAGTATCAGGTGGTAGTCAGGATCTTGCTTGATCACGTGGAATTTCACCTTTGATTGAATTGGTCCTACCCTCAAATCTATGTACGCGTATCCATATGTGTGGCTTTGGCATCCTTCAAATCCTGTCATTAGGATGGGATGACGAATGATTTTACCTCGTGGGAATCTGGCCATTCTAAGAGTCTTCATAGTGACAATATTGCTGGAAGCACCGGTGTCGACAAGAGCCCTTCTAAATTCGGTGCCTTTGATGAAGCCAATCACATACAACGCGCGATTGTGCCCTTCGTCTGCGATGTGATCTTCCTCTCCAAAAGTGATGTTGTCGATTGAATGTTCAGATATCAGGGATACTTCTTTAACTGCTGGGGTTGGTAAAGTTATTTGTACATCAGATGATATTTGGTTGAGTGCGGCAAACGTGTCAGTACGCTGTTCCCGTGAAAAGTGTAAAAGTTCACACAAATTTTTAATCAATTGTGCAACGGAGAGGTGGAGCTGCCTCCTGTATGGCGTCCACCGACCGATCAAGAAATAATGGATCCGAGATATTGTCATTATCACCGGTTCCTTCACCACCCTACCAGTGAATGCAACGCCTTGAAGCTCATTGTTCAGAAGAAGCTTAATTCAGGAGAGTGGCTTTCCCTCTCTGAAAATTAGTGCGGACGATTTCCTTAGAGAGGTTGCTCGGGAAGATTCAGTTTCGTGCAAATGAGGCTCCAAAGAGCAAGTAAGTTCTATCAAACAATTTTACGACAAAGATAGTTTTAGAATTTACTGGGGACTTGACATCCCACACACAGAGAAAGATATTCGATGATCAAACATCATGTTTGTTTCCTTTTCACACGATGTTTACAATTTCGTGTGACATGTATAATCATTCGTAACCAAGATGCAAATTCTATTTAGAATAATCTATTTCAGAAAATCAATTGTTCACAAAACTATCTCAAAAACCAATTCAAAATTCAACCACCTATTAGTTCAAAACCTAAAATTAAATTGTGAAAAGAAATCCTCACAATCACTCAAAACGCATCTAAATAAAGAGCACAAGTAGGCGGCACGAATCCTTCAAGGAAAGTCCTTCAGCAGCATCTCGTCCTTCTGGGCAAGAGCGGCTTTCATCCGTTGGAGCGCGGCCTGTTTCATCTTCAACTCCTTAGACAACTTTTCAACCTCTTCTTCCTGGCGAGCAATACAGTCTGCAGAAGGAACTTCATCTTGCAGTTTCTGAAGCTCCTGGATTTCAGAAAACCCCTTGAAGAACCATGGAGCGTTGAAATCATACTGCACAAAAACGTCTCGGTGGCACTTCCAGTCTTCAATCATCTCCTCAGAAACACTGCAACCGGTCGTGACACTCATCCCGTGAATGGAGAATAAAGCTTCTTGGACGTGGTTGACCAATGCAAGGCGACTTTTGAGCTTCGTGGTGGTAGAAATGTGGCCATGCTTCTTCCATATCATCATGTATAACTCCTCGAAATGAGACGACACACTGAATCCCCCAACCAACACATGACCTGCATGAGGGGTATCGAAAGGACGATCAAAGATAGCACCAGGAACGATAGGTTGCCTTGCCAATACTTTATCAGGAACCTTCTCAGCTGCAAGAGGCCTTTCAGAAGAAGTCACCATGACTGCCTTATCAATGGGAACCTTCTCAGGAAGATCTTTAAGGGGAGCCGCCTTAGCATTAGTAGATGTTGCCTCTCCTGCATTCCTCCGGATGTCCACTTTATTCTGAATGTTGATTTCCGTCACGACCTCGTATACAAGCTCATTAAGGTTACCACTTGGGGAGGAACTCCGTTCAGTCGAGCTTGCACCATCTTTATCATTATCTTGAAGAGGATCAGTATCACCAGACCTCTCCTTAAAAGCATCGCCAGACTTCTCATGAAGACCAGCATCGCCAGACTTCTCATGAAGACCAGTATCGCCAGACCTCTCGTTATGACTACAAGCCAGCCTTGCAAAAGCATTTTCTTTCGAGATTCCATGATCGCCAACAAAGGATTACCTTTAGTGAAAGTTTCTCAGGAAAAACGAAACCAAGGGATCAAACAGAAATAAATTTAAATACCTGCATATTGGAGGAATTGAGGATCACCTAACCACATGCCTGCTTCTTAGACCTCACTCCTGCTTGGGGACTGCAGTCGTCAGATCTGGTTCATTTACCTGCGAGTGGTTTTAACCGAAAATGCTCTTTCAAAACGTCAGAAGATGGTTCACCGCGGGAATCTGTCACAACCTCCTCCGAGAATTTCTGAAAGATTAACAATTGCTCCCTCCAAAATTCCTTATACCTTCTAGTTACCGTCGTATTTCTTCCGATAGGAAGGAAAGGAAGGCTCTGCACTGACGAAAATGTGTCAGCATTAAGAATGTCCGGGAAAAGTTCTTTTGGAGCCTTCAACGGACGAAGAAATGGAACACCCTGGTCAAATCCCATTTGCTGAGCAGCCCTGTCAATATTGTACGGAGTCACAGTAAATTCTTCGTCAAATAAAGACGAGACATATCCCAAAGTGCAGCTTCGCAAGTAAATGAGTTCTCCTAGACTTGCGGTTTTAGCATCAGTACGCAACACGACATCAGTAGCAGTAGAAAAAGTCTTTGGCTGAACAATGGAAGGGTGGATCGGACCCCATGGACGAAAATCTATGAAGGACACATTGTCGAAGATATCCACGAGCTTCACACCGGTTTTAGGATGTCTCGTCTGCCAACGGAGTATTCTCGAACCACCATACAAACTGTTGAGTGAAGTTGCGGGAACAAGAGCATAGCTTTTGAAATGTTCCCATAAAAATGCCTGAAGGAAAGTAATATGGATATGAGACTCCACCTTCTTATACCCATTGGAAGCATTCATGTCCGTGACTAAGGCATCCAGATGAGAATACAGTGATCCAAGAAACAAGGCACCTAAGGGAAGGACCTCACCTTTTGCCAGCCTTATAGCAAACATAACAAGGTCGCCTCTTATGGTCTTTCTTCCAGAACCATCGTCGAATATGTCTCTGGATAACCACAAAGACAGGAATGCAATCACGCTGAGCTCGTCTTCCAACTCCTGGCCGGGTTTCGGGTCTGCAGGAGTCCACTCCAACACCCACCAAGTGTAAAAGCATTTCATGTCTTTCTTCTTCTTCTCCAGATCATCGAATTCTCCCACCTTTCTAAGTATAGCATTATAATCACGACGTTCTGTATCATAAAGTTTATAGAAGAAGCTTCCAGCGACAGGCAGGTTCATCAATGCAGCTACATTTTCCAGAGTAATGGTCATCTCTCCCCATCTACATATGGATGTATGAGTAGAGAGACGCCACCGAGAAATGAGAGTGATCAAGCCTGCAACATCTTTCTTAACTTGAAGAGTGGCGGATGCCATGACCGCATCAAGGATTTGCTCTTTGATCAAATTAGCCTTAATACTCTTATTATTCAGCATGCATCTTATCCATCCTTCATAAAGACCCAGCGGGGTATGACAAATCTTGAAGTCAATAGGTGAAGGTGGATACTCATTTCTTCGAAGACAGAATCTCATCACAAGTGCTGAAGAAGAGGATGGATCAGCTTCCATATTTTCTGAACCAAAGAGCAGGACTATCTTGTGAGAAGGATGCTTTCTAATGTTCGGAAAAGGCATGGTGAAAAACTCATCATCTATGTTTGGCATATCTTTGAAGTTGTAAACACTCCCTGACTTGGCATCAGCATTATCCCCAGAAGACATCTTAACAGGAGCCCTTTTGTTCATTCTACAATAAAAGGCAGGGGAGTCAGTACTTGCATGAAAACGCATGGGATGTGTAGTCACACACGACAGAACAAACATTCACGTTGGAGTACACAAGGATGGGACAATCATACAAGCAAGGTTGGTATTGGGTCCAAAAAAGGCTGGTATTGAGCCACATCAGCAAACGAGGCCGGTGTTGGTAAGTCCACGAAGCCGGTCGAGATTACAGGGTTAATATCCCCAAACAAGACTGATATCATATAGTCAAACAGGTATTGGGTCATGCAAACAAAACTGGTATCATGACAAGTCTGGTGTTGGGTCACGTCAAGCCGGTATTGGTCATCAAGGTCACAAGTCTGGTATTGGGCCACGCAAGTCGGTATTGGTCAGAACTGATCAAGGCCACAAGTCACTGGGCCATGTCAGCAGGAAAGACCGGTCAAGGTCACGAAGCTGGTATAGAGTCGATGTTCAATCAGGCGTACATAGTGGGACTCACGTTCAACCGAGCATATATGGTGGGTCCCGCATTCATTTGCACGTATTACAACACGGTTTTCTTTATTCATGGGAGTCGTGTCTATGAAATTCAAGCCAAGGGTTTTTCAAGCTATAACCTAAAAGCTAGGTTTTGCATGCAACAATGGAAAAAAAAAAAATCAAAAACAACATATTCATGGATTCACGGCTTGTTTTACTAAACAATCCTAGCAATATCGGCGGTTTTGCTATCAATTTCATCAAAAATTAATCATATGAAGAAGTTTCGTCTACGATGAGATGTTTTTATCAAGAATGGAAGAGGTTTACCTAAGAACTAGGGTTTTACCTCTCAAAAAAAAAAAACATGTGAGAACAAGGGAGAACAGACGAAGTACCTACCTTGTACGTGTGTGGTGGCAGCGGCAAAGTCCGGCGACGGCAGCAACTCTGGCAGCAGCAACGTCGTCAGCGTCAGCGGGAGCGGCGGTGGGAGTCACGGACGGGAGCTGCCAAACAAAAAAAATGTGTGAGAAAAGAAAAAAGGGGTTGGTCCCTTTTATAAGCAAACAATTGGAAGAATCCAATAGAACAAGGATTCCTCTTTTGATTGGATTCCTCTTGTGATTGAATTCCTCTTTTGATTCAGACGCCCAAGGAAGGAAATCGGTCCCACCCAAAAATTCCATACTTGCACGGCACGATCACATGGACAATTGTTAGCGGTTGGTCAAAGTCCTTCCGGGTAAGCTTCTTTTATCTTGTCTTTCTCACATAGGTATGTCACCATCTCATGCCTACCCCAAAATAGTGTAACCATTATATGCTAGGCAGGGGACTTAATGTTGATGGTAGATTTTCATTTGAGGCTAAAATTTTAAAAGCCAAAATTACGCGCTGACATCCTGCAAAGGATAAAGCCACTAATAAAATGATGAATACTTCTTCACTTCACTAATTCATCCAGGTTGGAGCATGTGGAAACAATCTCTTTTACCCTGTGAATTTATAGCATTATCAATTAATACATGACTAGCCTTGTATTTCCTGTTCCGCTGAACTCTCATTAGTGCGGCATGACGACTAAGTGTTGCTCTCAGCAGAGTAACATGAATCTCTAAGCGTTAATAATGAGGCATGCACGAAATACCCGTACAGGCTACAACTCTCGGTGTGTTATATTAGCCCGATCGAGCATCTGGACTGTCGACGTTAGTCTTAGAAATGATCACGACCATATTCACCGGCATAAATTGGATGGCTTAGATCGGACCCATAGACACCAGGCAGGTATTGGCGTGTTCACCGCCGGCCCAACGTGGGCCCCACATAGTCGACCTCCCCAAAAGAGAAGCGTGGCTTGCCAACTCGTCCAGCCAAAGCAACGTGGACGTGAAACCCTAATTAGGGTTTGCGGCACATCACATGTGTCGCAAATCAGTCTCAACCATCCATCTTCGCAGGCATAGATGGAGGGTGTAGATGTAGATTCAAAGGGCCCAGAACATGTCAACACAATCACCGTGGGACCGCCTACATACATGACTAATCGGTCAAGACCAACTATGGTTGATCGTCTCGATTCGTGCGCCCAAACTAGGCATGGCCACGCGTTTTCAACTGCAAATCGATCTCGACCACTCAACTTTGCCGGACAAATTGAGTGGCTTAGATCACATCTTCACGGGACAGTAAGTTACGGACGTGTACACTGGCCTGCCGAATGCACGCCTGACCGGCCAAGACCGACCATGGTTGGTCGTCTCGAAACGCGCCCCCGAAGTAGGCACGACGTGCGGTCTTCAATTCCTTTGCGGCATGGGATTTCTGTCGCAAATCAATCTCAGCCGCTCCTCTTTGCCAGACAAATTGAGTGGCTTAGATCGCATCTCTATGGGACAGTGAGGTACAAATACCTACACCAGAATGTCGTCTATACGCATGCCCAATCGGCCATGCCAAAAACGTGTCCCATGCTTGGATTCGACCAAGCTAAAGGTTGGTGTTCGAGCACCTCCGAAATCCTAATCCGACGGTCGCAGATGTGGGTCGCAAGCCATCTCGTCCGTACAACTTCACCATCTTGGACGGACATCCTAAGACAGGAGTTAGGCGACCGGTGAGGCATCACCACGATCACCGTCCACTACTCTTCCACACAAAGTGATCAGCCAAGTCAGGACTTACATGTACATCCTCCAAACGATCACTCGAAGATGGCTGGACGTGATGCTATTTTAAGATGCTTAATCCGCGACTTACTCCGTTAAGCCTTAAAACAACGATGCTTCACACATGCTGAATATATTCGATGCATTACCTGCATAAAATACACACGATACTTCACAAGTATTGACTTCCCAAATAACTTAGTTATTTAATCTAGCATCACATGCTACTTTTTGTGGGTCCCACGATCCACACATTCGAGACATCAAACATGTCACAAACTGGGGGATACTTACTGGGGGATACTTACTGGCGGTTTACAGCGTGCATCGCACAACGCGCCATCACAAGAACGTGTCAGGAAGACATGGATGGTTAATGATGATGGGAGAAGTGGGAAAGATTGATTGTGTGACACTAACACACACAACTCCACTACTGCATCACTCCACTTTTTACACTTCCCATGAGAGACGTGGGTTAGGCTCAATGACTTGTATAAATAGGTTCTCCTCCCTATTTCCAAGACAGGACAAGACAACAGAAACCAAGTGTTGATACAATCGTATTCCAATACCAGAACTGATAGCTTTCATTATGTAAGCCAGTTCATCTTTCTGATACAAGTCATACACATCCAACACCTTCACAATCTCAACACCTTCTTCGCTTCCCTACCTATGATCAACCCCATCTCCTATACTTTGTGACCGAAGCAAGTCTGGAACGGCTATTTCTTGGTTTAGGCCAGAGTTGTACAGATTGATTTCTCGAATCACAAGCACTCCCTTGCAGTGCATTTGTTTAGGGTTTAGATTCATTTCTCATCCACACACCCCAAATTACTAAAACCGGCAGAAATAGTTTTCACCCATAAACACCGTTCAATATATTTACATGAAATTTATCCAGACTGGCGCATGTAGCAACAATACCAGATGCTCTATAAATTTCGGCGCCTTGCCTATATTACTTATTACTATAAGACTCATTGAGTACTTTTCTTGTGCTATGTTCCCCGGCAGAATCCTTAATATCGGTATGGCATGATGGATTTGTGTTCACTCGCAGCAGAGTAGAACGAATTTCCAAGTACCAAGGTTAAGGCCCTAGCACGAAATGCTTAGTCAGAAAGAAAAAAATAACGGAGCCGCGGAGTAGGAGCAGCAATGAGAGGGAGCGTGTCCACGCCATAGGCTAGCTGATGCCACTTGGCCATGCCCCATGCTACCTAACCGGACCTTATTCCTTTGTCGACCAATCAAGTCGCTTTAAACTCGCCACACGTCCATGAGTTGTGGCTGGGCCCATACTTGTAGGACCCATTTCCCATCGACCAATTAGGTCGCTCTAAAGCTGCCACACTCGCACCAGAAGTGTAGCCACTCCCATGCTTGGCCGTCCCCCTATTTCCCATTGACCAATCAGGTCGATTTAAACTTGTCACACTTACACCAGAAGTGTGGCCACACCCGTGTTTTGGTCGGCCCTCTCTTTCGACCAATCAGGTTGCTCAAAACCTGCCACAATATTAAAAAAAGAGATGTAAAAATTGGCTTCCCAAAAGTTGCGCCAATGCGCTAACTAACATGCCAAACGTGCAGGCGCAACATGCCAGACGTGCCACTTTGCCACAAAAGCATGCTGAACGTGGAAAGATACCATTAATAGTGCACTTACATGCCAACCCATCTTCTATCCGTGGCCAACGCCATAACAGACTTCAATGCGGTTATCCTAACCAGAAACACGACCCCGCATGGTCGAAACCCTAATTTCCAATAGTGGTGCAAATTATGCCACTTCGGTCCCACAACATGCCACAAGCCGTGTGAGACCCAGGAAACCCTAAATAAGACGCCATATCATAGCCGCCCGTGGTAATCCTTACTCCTGTGGATGTCTTCACATGATGGTATGGCTATGGTTCCTTTGGCGTGGCTATGACACCATTTGCAAAAAACGCTGATACGCTACGGCCACGGCCACATGCCACATGCCGCATGCACTAATTAGGGCTTTGGCACGCCAAACCCTAATTTTGGAAAGGTTGTTACGCCAACCAAGCCAAGTAACGTTTCCCAGAGCATTGGGATTGATGTGCAACATGGCCAATGTTGCCAGAGCCATATTTGGGTCTAACACCAATATGCCAAAACAATTGCCACGGGTACGCCACTGGCATGCCGGTATGCCATGGATACGTCAGGCGCCACTATGCCAATGGCTCCACTTTGTTATACGACAAGATATGGCCATAATCAATGGCCATCCTTCCTCATGAGACGCAATCTCAGCCATCCAAGTCCACTACCGAACTGACAGACTTGTGGAAAGTTTCAGGCGACCAGCCGCTTAAATCTCGTGGACATGGCTACGCCAGGCGCCACTTATACCACCGTTCCACTGGCATACACCAAAAACGCCACTATGCCATTACTAGGCGCCAACAGAAGGTAACCATAATCAACGACTACCCTTCCTCATGAGATGCAATCTCAGCCATCCAAGTTCGCCACCGAACTGACAGACTTGTGGCGAGTTTTAGGCGACCATCCAAAACGTGTCTAATAGCATCACATGCTATTTTCCTGCGTCAAGAATCTTGACTTGCCGCTCATAGCAACCTGCTACACGTTTTCCACGAAAACACCCGAGATATCAAACATGTCACAAACTGGATGATACTCATCAGGGTATTGATCTGGCGGTTTACAGCGTGCGGCGTGCAATTCGCCCGTGATAAGAGAGTGTCATGAAGCGGGACAATTAGTGGCGGCAAGAAGTAACGGGTGTAAAAGGATCCACTTCCTTCATCATGGAAGCATGGGTTTCTGACGGTTATACGTTACTCCACTCTTTCATCACCCAATAGTTCCCACTTCCTACGATACCAGGGTACATTTCAATATGACTTGTATAAATAGGCTTCACCTATTTCCACCAAACAACAAGTTTTTGGTCGGAAACAACATAGTATCCAGAAATCACCAAGAACTGATAGCTTTTCACTCTGCAAGCCAGTTCCACTTTCTGATACAAGTCATAAAACAAGCCACATCTTCAGACTTAACCATTATGTTCTCAACACTCTCTTCGCTTCCCTCCCTAAGACCAACCCTTCTCCTTCACTTTGTGACCGAAGCAAGCCTGGAACGACCATTTCTTGGTTTAGGCCAGGATTGTACAAATTGATCTCTCGAATCAAAAGTACTCCCGTGCAGTGCATTGTTTAGGGTTTAGATTCCTTTCTCATCCACACGCCCAAAATTACCAAAACCAGCTGAAACCGTTTTCACCCACAAACAAGAAGATTTCGTAAGCGGCGGTAGCAGAGAAGATGAGAGGGAGAGAGAGAAACAGATCTGAGAAACGCATGAAAAGAAAAATGAAAATATCTAGATTATATTTGTGTTATAGTAGAAGGCAATTTCGGGAAATCTGAATATATACTTAATAGGTTTCGCACGTGTACGGGGCATGGGCTTAAAAAATTGGGTCCATTTTTATTTTTTATTTTAATTATGGACCTCCGGTTACTGGGCTTTAGTGGATGGACCAGCCACTAACTAATATCAGTGTGAGCATGGGCCGATATGGACCGGTTTTCACCCCATCCGCATCCAATCCTATACACTACTAATTTAAAATTTGACATCCGCATTCAATCAAAATCTAACGGGTTTGCATCCAATGGATGCACGGATGAACGGATTGGGTGCGGATAATCCAATGGATTTGTGTTAGTTAAAATTTATAATCAAAAAATAAAGACTATATAGATGACTTCTCATAGAACCTACACATTTTATATACGTATATAAATATAGAAGTATCATGGACAACACTCCAAGCAAACACCTAAAAATTCTAAGACTATCCATATATTTTCTAGTAACTATATAAATGCGCTTAATCTAACGGGTATGGATGTCCAACGGATTTTAAAGGTTGCATCCGGGTCCAACCCGTAATCCGTTGGATTTCAAAAATTCCATCCTCCAACCCATTAGCGAACGGTCCGGGAATCCATACGCACACATACGGTTGGTCCCGGTTAAATCCGCGGATTATGGATAAAATGCTTACCCTTAAGTACCACTATAATAGTACCTATAGGTAATTCCTACTAAATTTTATTGCCGCAAGCGCGCTACGACAGAAGGGTCTTTTGTTTCCTGGCATTTTTAGGGGCAACCCCAAAAGAATTAGGGGCGACTTTTTTATTCCCAAACCATATACAACGTTAAGGGATGTCCAAAAGGCTAGTAGAATACGTTAATGCCCTTACATAATAGGAAACCATTTTGTGTCCGATTGTTAATACTGAATCGGGAGTTGAGTAACTCAAAGATACTACCGATTAATATAAATTTTTTCCAAACCCGCTTATCTGGCTTCTATCACAATCAGAAGGTACATGAACCTCACGAGCCTACCGGTTGTTAAACTATAGAAATAAGAAATCTTAAGAGTTTTGCCATGTTGAAATTTGGAGCTTCTATATAATCATACGAAACAAAAAATGTCTAAACTAACGATTAGGAAATTCGAGAAATTCAAAATTTAAAGAATTTTGCTTGACTGAAATTTGGGGCTACTTAAAAATCGGTAGCTAATGAGATGGTATTAACACCCGATTATATCGTTTGACCGATAAAACCAATATCAACCTAAATCCATTTCATTTCATTTCTTTTCAACTTCAACTCCTCTTTTCTCCTCTTCCCCTCCGATTGCAGACAAAAAAACTTCCCCCCCTCGTTCAACTCCGCTTCAATACACCGTTATCGTTAATCGTCGAATCGAATCATCGTCGATTATTCTCTATAAAGATGAAAGATAAGGAACGTAAGAAAGATCGAACCAAAAATTTAGTGCGTGGTGTGGATCCAAATGTTGGACTGCATGCCCGTAATAAAGAGGTTTTAACTCACGAACCCGAAGAACACGAAGAAGATGAAGTCCCTGATGTTGGTGATTCTGATAGAAAAACTCTCTAGCAACTTCAAATGGCCCCGATTAGGTAAGATTCTACCATTTTTTTGGTTTCTATTGCTTCAAATCGACGAATCCATGATTTTTTTTTTTAGGGTTTTCGGTTATTACCCAGATTCGGTAGTTTAGTTATTGTTTTAAGCTTCCGATTGAGGTCGAATTCTTCAGCCCACAAGAACATTGTGCTAAAATTTTAGGTTTCCTACCGATTGAAGAACGTTTTTCATTATTGAACTCTGAATCGACTATAATCGGAAGTTAAATGTGTTTTTGCCTTCCGAATATACTAGTGAAGTATAAGTAATATAGACACAATAATCATATTATATATTTTGTAATTTTCTTTCAATTTTTTAGGCTAAACAACTTAAGTATTTTCTGGACACAAAAAGATGCATATTTGGTAGGAATTAGTTTTGTAAGGCTTTCGATTATTGTTTATTCGGAAGATAATGTTGAAATATATTTTCCGATTATTATAGATAGTTTAGGTTGTTTATTTTTGGATTAACGAATTCGGTAGAAAACATTTTCCTTTTGTTTCCGATTATTTATATTCGGCAGCTTATGTTGAACTCAAACTTTCGATTATGTATATTCGGGAATTTGGATTTAGATAAACTTACGATTGTATATATTGTATAGTTTTCTAACATATGTTTATGAACCTATTGTACTTTGTTTTGTTGTTTAGGGATAGGCGAGGTAAAAAATCCGAAGATGCAATTGTCTCAGACAAGGTAGTCAATATCGGTTGTACAAGTCGATATTACAGGTTTTTATCGGATATCGGAAAATACCTATACGATATTGAAATATCGGCGATACAAAGACGGAATGATATTATCGATTGTACAGGCCGGTACAGACCGATATATCGGTTTTACTTGTACACCGATAATATCGGTTTCGTGAATAAATTTTTCATCAACATGCATCCAGTCTTTACATACAAGTACAATGTCAATTGGAGAAGGTAAAAAGACCTAATATATCTGTAATTCAAAACAGAATGGGTTTTTGAGCTTGGACGATCGGATAACATTTTGAGAGACGAACGTTGCATCCGACCATCCCAGTCTCATCCCAGCAAAAGACATCCGACGGTCGTCGTTTCTGTAACCCCTCTTATTATGAATCCAAATTTATTAATCTTTAATTATTGCATCACTTCTTAACTCAAGATATTCAAAGAAACATTAAATGAAATCATAATATATCATATATGCATTAATTGGATATAGTGGTGGCATGATGAACCTAATGGGAAATGATATGTATTTATTTTTATTCATAACTCATAAGTGAGATATGCATACACACTATTACTTAAATGATTTTGTGTTCGTTTTTGGATAATGTGTATGAATAATTTCACAATGTGTTTATAGACATTATTTTCGCTTAAAACAAAATAGAAAACTATCTTGCAAAGGAACACGATTGAAAGTCCGGAAAAGAATAATAATTACACCAATCAGATATCAATTTAAAGAAGTGTCGTTACGGCACGAACTATTTTTAGATATTTATTAGAACTCTCTGTTAACCTCATGCCGTGTCGTTACGACATGGGTTATTTCTAGTTTATAATATAATATCAATGACTATATGGTAGGATATAAGATGGAAACCATATTTCGTTTGCAAGGCTGAGAAATATAAAAGATAAATATGAAGGATAATAAAAAAGATTTATCGTAATAATGCGTGGGACAACCATCACAACATTCGCTGATAAACCACCTTGTATTTTGGAAATTTGAGATATGTGTATGATTCCTATTATTTTTTATTATGGTTTTATAATTATTTAAAATTCTATATTTAATGATGTATCGCTGATAAAAACCGATAATATCTTTTGTATAGGTGTATCGGACCCGGCCGATACGAGACCGATACGCGAGATTAACTACCTTGGTCTCAGATAGTGCAAGGATGGAAAGGCGTAAGAACTTGACAGCTAATAGAAGGAGAGCTAGGACTGCTAAAGTAAATTCATGTGCTCAATATGGAACACAACAAAGCACTCAAGAAAGTATTCAACCAACTCTTCCACAAGTTCAAGAAGGTGTTCAACCAACTGCCCCACAGGTTCAAGAAGGTGTTCAACCAACTGCCCCAGGATTTCAAGAAGGTGTTCAACCAAAAACCCCCACAGGTTCAAGTGCTCCATAATCACAAGATGAAATTCACCCCAATATTCAACCAGAGGCACCAAAATATAGAGCACCAGAATTAGGACAACCTAGCAGTGCGCAAGAAGAAGCTGAAAAGAAAAATCCTCCTCGAAAGAAAGCGAAACACCTTGTCCCACAAGAACTGAAGGTGAAGGATATTCCAGAAGGTGTAATCCTTGGGCTGCCGGAGGATGGAGGACATTTTTTATTTGGATACAAAGACTCCTGGGCCAAACAAATATATGAAACCGAGGTAATAATCGTATCCATTTTATTTACGTATTATCTTTTCCTTCGTAATAGTTTTAAGGGTTATAGGTTTAGGTTATTCTAAAAAAAATTTAACTTGTCGTGTGTTTAATAATATCATTCCTATGTGGTTCGTATACTCAAACCCACTGTCACACCAACTAAATGTTGGATTGGCCTTTATCCGATGAACGTGAAAGGTTCAAGATAATTATTGCAAATTCGGGGTTTGATAATGCTGTCGAGAACTCTATGTTGGAACATGACCGAGTGGCTATATCGGCGTTTGTGGAGAGACTTTATCCTGAGACCAACGCCTTCCATATGCCGTTTGGGGAGATGACGATTACCCCAGATAATGTTGTGCAAATTCTTAATCTCCCTGTCCATGGAAAAGGTGTCAGGGCTGAGTACACAAAGCAGTTGGAATGGGGAAAACTTTATGCTCTGACTAAAAAGTGTTTTGGTAGGGATGCAGAAACATCAAAAATTGAGTTCCGTAGATGCATGAGTTACAGAACTAGACAGTTCAACATGAGTACT
Organism: Papaver somniferum; assembly: GCF_003573695.1. NCBI lineage: Eukaryota > Viridiplantae > Streptophyta > Magnoliopsida > Ranunculales > Papaveraceae > Papaver > Papaver somniferum. The sequence continues at coordinate 6,235,838 of NW_020621936.1, read as the reverse complement.
CTTATGGATACGTTCAAGGACACCAATAAAAAAGAAGAGGAAGGAACTTTAACTGATGAGCAAGTGAACCAGGCGGCCACCGCATATCTCCTATGTGTATTGGGATGTGTCATTTTCCCCAATACCAATGGCAATATGGTCGATGCCAACCTTTTACAACTTATGGATCCTCTCGATATAGTGCATGAGTACTCTTGGGGCACGACATGCCATGCGTGGTTGGTGGAAGAGTTGAGAAAGGCGTCGAGGCTTGGAGTTCGCCAAATTGCCGGGAACGTGAGTCTACTACAGGTATTTTTATTAACTCTACATACTTATTTATGTTTTTATTTTTCTTTAATTGAAGAATCAATTTCATAATACCTGCAAAAATGACAATATAGACATGGATCTATGACCACTTCCCTATTTTGCAATTGGCCATTGAAAAACCCGGCGTGGGTTAAAGGTGACCCTAGAGGAAAAAAGTATGTCTTCGATGACAACCATTCTAGGACAAAGGAGCAGCAGTTGATTCATTTGAGGGAGGTTTTGGACTCACTGAAGGTGCAAGACGTATGCTTTGATCCATACAAGGAAGACCGAGCTAGTGGACATATAGCGGGTCTGTTAGAGCATAGCTCGTTCGACCACGCATGCGTTGCTATCTCAAGCATGTTTTTCAATGTTAGTGATCAAAACTATGAGTCTTGATTTCTATTCTACACAGTTAAGTCTCGGACTAGGATAGAAAAGTGTAGTTGAAATCAAGGACTTCATGGCGATTCATCATACAACGACGAAGATCTACTCAAGGAACCATGGAACTTCATCAACAAAAAGGTATGTGGAGACTTGAACATATCTATCACTCAAAAGTCTATCTGTTATATCTCCTACTTCTTATGAGACAAAAGTCGTATGCTACATAGTCTGGATCATACACATTTGATATTTCGAGCCGAGTATATCTCGCATTTCTATATCTCGAAATCAGGTGTTGGTAAAGCGTTTCGATTTGATCGGGTTTATCTTCACCTAATGACGAAAGTCATATTGTTTCAATCACTTTGAAAATCGCTTTGACGAGAAATAGTGTAAGAACTATATAACGTCCTCTAAGAATGTTTCAATGGTTGGAATGAGAGTTTAGGTCAATATAACCAATGATGGATATAAGCATTGTGTGGTAACACATATGTGCATAAGTCATATTCCTTAATCCGAAGTTTGCGAACTTTATTGATTGAGAGAAACCGGAGGAATTGGCTTTTCCAAGTCCGCAAACTCAGTTTGCGAACTCAGTCTGCGAACTGACGGAAGTTCTCTTGCCGATAATTTATGCTGGGATTTTCCAAAAACTCGTTTGCGCGTTAAGTCCGTGAACTCATTCCGCGAACCTAGTCCGCGAACTGGGGGAAGTCTTCTTGCCGAGATTTTCTGCTGAGTTTGAAAAACTCTGCCGGTTGCCTTAAGTCCGCGAACTTGCTTGCGTACTTGAGTGGGTTATGATCTAAAGATGTGATCTGAACATGAAACTTAAATTACTAAGGAATGCAGTATGCAAACCGTGGCTATAAAGTTCATGAGCCGATTCAATCGAATCGAATCATCTTTGTTTCAATTGTGTCTTGTGTAGTTACATAAGATCTCATAGCAATTGAAAAACTCTCTAACTAGTTCATTTGAGTCAATTGAACTAGTTATGGTGAAGAAGAACAAGGTTAATATGAAATGCTCATATGGTTAAGCTTTTGGGTTACTATGTTGAACCAACATACACGTACACGTTTGGGCACGGTTTTCACAAACCCAATAAACGTATATCTCAAGTGTGTGTGACAAGCTAAGTTTTCGATCTAACGGTTGAGAAATATTAGCTTGAATCTAAATCAGTTTTTCATCTAACGGTGAATATTGATTGTTTTGTAACTAAGGAAAAACCCTGATTTGAAGATTATATATAGGAGACATCTAGCATTGGGAAAAACTAATCCCCACACGCCTGTGTGATACTAGTGCGCTCGCTAGAGTAGATTCTCCTCTAACCTTTGGTTTTCTTCTCTAAAATCAGGTTAACGACTTAAAGACTTCATTGGGATTGTGAAGCCAGACCGATAGTACTTTTATCGTAGTTGTGTGATCTGATCTTGCATCTTCTATCGTACGAGTATAATATATTGATTGGCTTGAGATCGTGAGAGTTCTCCGATAGGCAAGATAAAGAAGTCACAAACATCTTCGTCTCACTGTTTGTGATTCCTCGACATCCTCTTGTGTATTCAAGCAAGATTGTTGACAGGTGATTGGTTAATCTAGGTTGTACTTCGGGAATATAAGACCGTACTATCAATTGGTTCATGTTCACCTTGATTTCATATCATAAGACGGAACAAAAACCTAGGGTTTTTCTGTGGGAGATATATTTATCCTTTGATAGACTTTTCTGTGTGAGACAGATTTGTTTATTATCAAGTCTGCGATTTTGGGTTGCAATAACTCTTGGTTGTGGGTGAGATCAGCTAAGGGAATCAAGTGCGCAGTATCTTGCTGGGATCAGAGGCGTAGGAGTACAACTTTACCTTGAATTAGTGGGAGACTGATTGGGGTTCAACTATAGTCCAGTCCGAAGTTAGCTTGGAGTAGGCTAGTGTCTGTAGCGGCTTAATACAGTGTGTATTCAATCTGGACTAGTCCCGGGGTTTTTCTGCATTTGCGGTTTCCTCGTTAACAAAATTTCTGGTGTCTGTGTTATTTCATTTTCCGCATTATATTGTTTGTCTTTATAATTGAAATAATACAAGTTGTGCGTTAAAGGTTAATCAATTAGAGATTCGACCTTGTTGTTGTTGATTTCATTGATTAACACTTGGACATTGGTCTTTGGTACCGTCCAAGTATTCCTTATGTTTGATTAGGACTCGCTGATTTCTATTAGTTTGAGTAATATCAAAAAAAAAAGATATATTAACTCCTTGAGATACTTTTATCTAGATTGAGTCTGACTGTATAATTGATTCTCTAACAAAGTATTTCGGAGTTAGTCCATACAGATTGCTAAGCGAAATAATTGGGTGGTGTTGTTAGACCCCCGCTTTTTCAATTGGTATCATAGCAGGCAAACATACTAATACCTGATAAGTCTATGTTTGTAGCGATCTGACTCTATGGACAGAGGTGCTATCTCAGTTAACGTACCACCAGTCTTCGATGGCTCAAACTATTAAGGATGAAAAGTTGATATGTGTGCTTATCTTCAAGCGTGTGATTTTAAAACCTGGGTACGTATTGTTAAAGGCTATGATCCTACGATTAATACAAAAAGCGATGTATCTATACTTAAGGATGTTGGTAGTTATAGTCCTGAAGAATCTCTTGCTGCAATGCAAAACTATAACGAATTAAATGCTATCAGACAGGCCGTTACCCCAGACCCTCAGCACTATGTGTTTACTTGCATTAAGTCTAAAGATGCCTGGGATATCTTAGAAACTGTATTTCAAGACAAGAGATATGTTTCTAAGAAACATTCCATCGTTGAGAGAAATAACCCGGATACTCTTTCCAAAGCTTCTCTAATTGGAAAGTTAAGAATTCTTGACCAAGAAACAGGAAGAGCGTTTGCACTTAACGCTGTGAACGAAACTGTGGTGTCTTCTTCTCACATGTCCTGGACTGATGAATGTGTTCTTTCACTAATGGTCGAAGAATTCAAGAGTTTAATAAAGAAGAGAAAAATGTTTGCAGTTTCTTCATCTACTCTTTATGCTGAGGATATATCAACAAAAGACGACAACCCTCCGAATAACTTAGATGAGTCTAGTCTGTGTAATGGATTTACTGCACTTAATTTAGATTAGCTTTCAACTTCAAATTATGATTCTGAACTTGAAATTGACTATGAGGTCATTAATCTCCTTAATAAAGAGATTTTTCGTGAGAACCTTAGTCTTAAAGCCTCCTTGAGGAATGTTGAATCTTCTCTCCAGACGAAGAATATTGAGATTGAGCAACTTAATATTAAATTCGTTAAAACCTTGTCTCTAAAGGAAAATGAGATTAACTATCTCAGAGATGATCTGCAAAGATTGTCTGGAAGTTCTGACAAAATTGCAGCAATGTTGTTTGGTCAGAGATCCTTTGGAAACAATCAAGGTTTAGGATTCAACAGCAAATCAGCTAAAGTGATGGTGTCTGCAAATCAGGAAACAATGGTTGGTTGCAGTGTCAAACAGAAAAAATTGCTTGGCAACAGGAAATCCACAATAATCTTCTCCTTCTGTGGACACTCAAACCATGATAAAGATACTTGCTGGATATTCAAGAGGAATAGCAAAAGGATCACCAAACTTCAAAAGAACATGCAACGAGTAAGTTTGGATAAAGATATGCCAAGGAAGAATTCCAGAAGAGATAAGAAATCTGTTAGCACAACCTACGGTGACAAGACACAGAAAAACAAAGGACGTAAGCATTTGTCCCGTCCAAACACCAACTAAAGTGGTGATGTTTGCCTTCTCATATCTAACTTGAGAAATATGATAAGTGTTCCGGAAGTGGCTCAAGTCAATGTCTATTTCCTTGTATGTTTGATAGGAAAAGTTTTTTCTCAAAACTTTTCTAGGGTTTGTTGCTTATAAACCTCTAAGTTCTTGGTTGTTTTCTTCTTCTGTCATTTTGTTCTAATGGCTTCTGTAACCAGAGGTGTTACCAGAAAAGATGTAATGGAAGCTGTCAATGTACTTCTGTGCAAAGGAACTTCCTCAAGGACAATGAAGAAGAAGTCAACAATCTTTGGAAAAATTTCTTCCTCTAACAATCTTTGGATTCTTCAATAATGAAAAAGAGTACTCGGTTGAATGTCTGAGGAAAATCTATGTAGCCTAGTATGTCTTCTTTTTGGTTTAGTTGGAAGAATAACTAGTGCTTTCAATAGCGATGATTGTGACTACACATAGATATTTTTGTTTTTATCTTCTTGTTTATTTTTTAGGTTTATTGGTATTAAATTCTAAAAATATTTGGAGGATGATGTTATTGCAGTATTGATCTTTATGATTTTGTGATATTGTAATTTGATTATGGGATATGTATTGTTTGCGTCCGTGAACTTGAAGGTCCCATATGTTGTAAAAAGTAAAGTCGTTCATGAATTGGTATTTGTATTGATGAAAGGACGAATGGACTTTTAACAAATACAAAAGTGATGTCTATGCAGTCATGTATTTGATGGAAAATAGGGTAAAATCTTTTGTGTGGAAAGGATAAAGTTTATTGTATCGTTATGATGGAAAATAAAATAGATCCTTGCATGTATTCCACGGTATTGATCTTCATTGATCCATTCTTTTTGTATTACCGTGAGGCTCCGTAATGTGTCTTATGTCGAGCACGATACAACTAAGTTGATTACTTTGTGATTAGCTTTGTTGGTTGTTCCGTAAGGTACTTTATGTCGAGCATCTTTGAACTAAATTAATCATCTTGGTTGGTTATTTAGTTATTTGCTCCGAAATTTTTCTTTTGTCGAGCAAAACATTAGACAATTAAATTGATTACTTTCGTGATTAGTTTGGTTGTTTGTATTCCAATTAGATTAATTATGGGTTCTCTTGTAATTAGTCTAGTTGAGTTTTCATATATTCTACAAGTCCTTGTGTTGAGTATATGAACGACTATACTAATCATGTTATATTGGTTGATGTAGTCGTATATTCCATAAGGTTTTCCTTATGTTGAGTATGTGAAAGATTAAGTTAGTCATCTCCGTATGATTACCTTAGTCGTAGCTCCGTAAGTTTACTTATGTTGAGCACTTTCAATTAAATTGATCACTTTTGTGGTTTTATTTAGTTGTGTATTCCAATAAATTAATCATGGGTTTACTTGTAATTAATTTGATTGAGTTTTGTATATAGAAAATCATTCCTATGGTTTTTGGTGTCCAATTAAAAATCCTTCTTTTTTTCCGAAATTAAGGTCGCTCTTGTTGTTCTCTCGGGAATGACATCAAATGGGGGAGATTTATTTTGAACTTTTGCTTAATGGTAATATCTTGCGGGGTGTGCGGCTGTGGAATTTTATAGGGGTTATATTGTATCTTAAAACTCCTTGATGAATGCATTTAGCTTCGGCTTTATGATTGCATCTAAATTAAGTTGGTATGCATTTTTTTCTTTTAGTCTATGAAACGTCTCTTCTCGGAAATTGCATTAGGATCCCATCTTGTACCTTTGCCAATTTTATTGACAAAAAAGGGGAGAATTAATGTGTAGTTCTACTACATATACATATGGTTTTCGGATCATTGTGTAAGGGGGAGTGGTTTCCATGTGAGATGGAATATTGACTAAGGGGGAGTGATACATATCACCGTAGTATTATTGTTAAAGTCGTGATGCAATTGGACTTTGATGTTACATAATAGTACTATGTCACTGTATAATGATAATCGAGAATCTCGATTTCTCTCATTGTTATAGCTACGGATCTTCAACAACGGTGATGATAAACTTACAACCTTTGGGATCATTGGAGTACTTGGAAGGACGAAGATTTCAGGGAACGTTGAAGATTAGACTATGGAATATGAGCCACTAAAGTTTATCTTTTTTGTATTCCATATGTATTAATAGTTTTGTCACTAAAATTGACAAAGGGGGAGATTGTTAGAGCATAGCTCGGTCGACCTCGCATGCGTTGCTATCTCAAGCATGTTTGTCAATGTTAGTGATCAAAACTATGAGTCTTGATTTCTAGTCTACATATCTAAGTCTCGGACTAGGATAGAAAAGTGTAGTTGAGCTCAAGGACTTCATGGAGATTCATCATACAATAACGAAAATCTACTCAAGGAACCGTTGAACTTCATCAACAAAAAGGTATGTGGAGACTTGAACTTGTCTATCACTCAAAAGTCTATCTCTTTTATCTCCTACTTCTTATGAGAAAAAAGTCGTATGCTATATATACTGGATCATACACATTTGATATTTCGAGCCGAGTATATCTCGCCTTTCTATATCTCGAAATCATGTGTTGGTAAAGCGTTTCGCTTTGATCGGGTTTATCTTCACCTAATGACGAAAGTCATATTGTTTCAATCACTTTGAAAATCGCTTTGACGAGAAATAGTGTAACAACTATATAACGTCCTCTAAGAATGTTTCAATGGTTGGAATGAGAGTTTAGGTAAATATAACCAACGATGGATATAAGCATTGTGTGCTAACACATATGTGCATAAATCCTATTCCTTAATCCGAAGTTTGCGAACTTTGTTGATTGAGAGAAACCGGAGGAATTGGCTTTGCCAAGTCCGCTAACTCAGTTTGCAAACTCAGTCCACGAATTGACGGAAGTTCTCTTGCCCAGAATTTCTGCTGGGATTTTCCAAAAACTCGTTTGCGCGTTGAGTCTGCGAACCTAGTCAGTGAAATGGCGGAAGTCTTCTTGCCGAGATTTTCTGCCGAGTTTGGAAAACTCTGCCGGTTTCCTTAAGTCCGCGAACTTGCTTGCGTACTTGAGTGGGTTATGATTTAAAGATGTGCTCTGAACATGAAACTTAAATTACTAAGGAAGGCAGTGTGCAAACCGTGGCTATAAAGTTCATGAGCCGATTCAATCGAATCGAATCATCTTTGTTTCAATTGTGTCTTGCGCAGTTACATAATATCTCATAGCAATTGAACAACTCTCTAACTAGTTCATTTGAGTTAATTGAACTAGTTATGGTGAAGAAGAACAATGTTAATATGAAATTCTCATATGGTTAACCTTTTGGGTTACTATGTTGAACCAACATACACGTACACGTTTGGGCATGGTTTTCACAAACCCAATAAACGTATATCTCAAGTGTGTGTGACAAGATAAGTTTTCGATCTAACGGTTGAGAAATATTAGCTTGAATCTAAATCAGGTTTTCATCTAACAGTGAATATTGATTTCTTTGTAACTAAGAAAAAACCCTGATTTGAAGACTATATATAGGAGACATCTAGCATTGGGCAAAACTAATCCCCACACGTCTGTGTGATACTAGTGCGCTCGCTAGAGTAGATTCTCCTCTAACCTTTGGTTTTCTTCTCTAAAATCAGGTTAACGACTTAAAGACTTCATTGGGATTGTGAAGCCAGACCGATACTACTTTTATCGTAGTTGGGTGATGTGATCTTGCATCTTCTATCGTACGAGTACAATATATTGATTGGCTTGAGATCGTGAGAGTTCTCCGATAGGCAAGATAAAGAAGTCACAAACATCTTCGTCTCACTGTTTGTGATTCCTCGACATCCTCTTGTGTATTCAAGTAAGATTGTTGACAGGTGATTGGTTAATCTAGGTTGTTCTTCGGGAATATAAGACCGTATTATCAATTGGTTCATGTTCACCTTGATTTCATATCATAAGACGGAACAAAAACCTAGGGTTTTTCTGTGGGAGATATATTTATCCTTTGATAGACTTTTCTGTGTGAGACAGATTTGTTTATTATCAAGTCTGCGATTTTGGGATCTTGGTTGTGGGTGACATCAGCTAAGGGAATCAAGTGTGCAGTATCCTGCTGGGATCAGAGGCGTAGGAGTACAACTGTACCTTGAATTAGTGGGAGACTGATTGGGGTTCAACTATAGTCCAACCCAAAGTTAGCTTGGAGTATGCTAGTGTATGTAGCGGCTTAATACAGTGTGTATTCAATCTGGACTAGGTCCCGGGGTTTTTCTGCATTTGCAGTTTCCTCGTTAACAAAATTTATGGTGTCTGTGTTATTCCATTTTCCGCATTATATTGTTTATCTTTATAATTGAAATAATACAGGTTGTGCGTTAAAAATTAATCGATTAGAGATCCGACCTTGTTGTTGTTGATTTCATTGATTAACACTTGGACATTGTTCTTTGGTATCGTTCAAGTATTCCTTGTGTTTGATTAGGACTCGCTGATTTCTATTAGCTTGAGTAATATCAAAAACAAGAGAAAGATATTAACTTCTTGAGATACTTTTATCTAGATTGAGTCTGACTGTCTAGTTGATTCTCTAGCAAAGTGCTTCGGAGTTAGTCCATACAGATTGCTAAGAGAAATATTGGGTGGTGTTGTTAGACCCCCGCTTTTTCAGGGTACGTCTGATTTGTCCCTTTATTTTGGACCGTTGTGGCACCCCACAGGATATGTGATGTACCATGACTAAAGGGTGATGCGACAACACGGTTACGTATGTTAGAGCATTGCTCGGTCAAACTCGCATGCGTTGCTATCTCAAGCATGTTTGACAATGTTAGTGATCAAAACTATAAGTCTTGATTTCTAGTCTACTATAGCTAAGGTCTCGGACTAGGATATAAAGTGTAGTTGAGCTCAAGAACTCCATGGAAATCATCATACAAGACGAAGGACTACTCAAGGAACCGGTGGATCTTCATCGACTAAAAGGTATGTGGAGACTTGAACTTATCTATCACTCAAAAGTCTATTTATCTGCTATCTTGAGACAAAAGTCGTTTTGCTATATAGACTTAGATTATACACATTTACTATTTCGAGCCGAGTTTATCTCGCCTATCTATTTCTCGAAATATGTGTTGGTAAGATTTCGCTTTAGCCAAGTTCATCTTTACGTAGTGACGAAAGTCATGACAAGTTTCAATCACTTTGAAAATTGCTTACTTTGACGAAAAATAGTTTGTGAATAACAACTATAGAATATCAACGTCCTTTAAGAATGTTCCAATGATTGAAATGAGAGTTTAGATAATATAACCATTGGAGGATATAAGCATTGTTATGGAAACACATATATGTATAAGTCATTATTCCTTGAACCGAAGTTTGCGAACTTTGTTGATCAAGAGAACCGGAATGGTGGCGTGAGCCAAGTCCGCGAACTAGCGGAAGTTCTCGACCCGAGAAATTCTGCTGGAGTTTGTGAACTCCGTCCGGGAACTTAAGTCCGCGAACCTAGTCCGCGAACTTGAGTAGGTTATATCTAAAAACGATGTTTGTGAACTTATCTCCCTTATAAAGAACAGTCTGGACAACTTAGGCAAGTAAAAGAGCGGCCATGATTCATTCTTGGGAAAGCTAAATCTACGGCTGTAAGATGATCAATTTACTTAACTTTCAATAATAAGTATTATGTTAATATTTCATAATAAATGTTTGTATAATTAATCAAATAAATACACTTTCATTAATACAATACATAATAAATTTATTTTATACTAAATAAGTTGACACTAATGGTGGTTGTGATCGTGGGAGGGAGTGGTGGATCAGCGGTGGGTGTTGGTGATAATGGTGGAGTGATGACGTTAATGGCGGTGGAAAAAGTAGTGGTATTGGGATGAGAAAGGTATCCTAAGGTAGATAAATTAATTAGTTACTCTTGGTTTATTATTTTTATTTGATACAGTTTTAGTTTTTAAATTGTTTTTATTAAATTTTTTGAAAGTAAAATAAATATTATAGGCCATATTTTTATCGGGTCGGGACAGGAAAAACGATGAACGGTTGAGGACTATAAACAAACCAAGCTCCGAATGTCAGATACCAAACCAGTGCGCTCTGGATTTATTCTTGGGAAAGCTAAATCTATGGCCGAAAAATGGTTAGTTTACTTAACTTTCAAAAAAAAAATGTTTTTTATTGTTATTTCATAATAATTTTTTTAACTAATCAACTAAATATATTTCATTAATACAGTACATAATAAACTTATTTTGTATTAAATCAATTGACATTAATGGTGGTTGTGGTGGTATGAGGGGGTGGTGGATCAACGGTGGGGATAATGGTGGTGGGTGTTGGTGAGAATGGTATAGTGATGATGTTATTGGTGGTGGTGGCGGTGGCAGAAGTAGTGGTAGTGGGATGAGAAAGGTCCCCTAAGATAGATAAATTACATAATTACCCTTGGTTTATTTTTTTTATTTGATATTAGTTTTTAAATTATTTTTTTTAAAATAAAAATTTATAATAAATATTATAGGACAGATTTTTATCGGGTCGGGACAAGAATGAAGATGAACAATTGAGGACTATAAAGTAACAAAGCTCATTCTGAAAGTTAGATACCAAACCAAGATAAATAGCCGTTATAATTGAAAAAATTACCATACCAAAAAAAACTTTAAAATTATTTTTTTAACGTATTAATCTAAATTTTGCATTTGTGACAAGTTAGGAAAGATAAAGAGCGACTGAGATTTATTTAGGAAAAAGATAAATCAATGGTTGTGGTTGTTTACATCATTATTGTATCATTAACTTCAAATAATAAATATTTTACTAATCTCTAATTATAAATGTCTTAATAATATATTTTCATTAAATAAATAATAAATTTATTAATAATCATTACAGATGATTGGTGTGGTATTTGTGAGTGGTAGTGCATGGAGCCCGTGACGATAATGTTGCTGGTAGAAAATGTAGTGGTGATGGGTGGTTCTGGTGATGATAGTGCATGTGTTTAATGTGTCGGTCTATGTCGTTAGGACACATTTAACATTATTATGGAAGTTGTGGTTGATTTTTTCTAATTTGAAAATAAGATGGTTATTAATACAAAAGAAACAATTGTACGGGCTGACCATAATGTTTTTTCGAAAAATAACCCGAGAAAACCCCAGCGATGATAGGGATAGTAAAGGTTTTCAGTTGATCCCACTACATGTTTCACCCGGTGATTTTCTCGAGACAAATATTTCGGTCAACCTAGCAATTCTCTGAAAAAAACATAACAATTAAAAAACATAGGGAAAAATTGTCACTTTATATAGAGCCAATAAAAGAATGACAAGGGTTTAAATTGACATAATTTTTTTTACTTACTATGGAGGCCGTGCCGTTACGGCACGGGTGAAATTCTAGTTCTTATATAAACTATGGAATGCAATTGCAAATCATGGCTATATAGTTCATGAACCGATTCGAGTGAATCAAATCGTTTTTGCTTCAATTGTGTTTTGTGTAGTTACATAAGATTTCCTTGCAATTGAACAACTCTCTAACTAGTTCATTTGAGTCACTTGAACTAGTTATGGTGAAGAAGAATATGGTTGATATGAAAGTGATTATGTGTCTAACCATTTGGTTGACTATTGTTGAACCAACAAATGTACAAGTTTGGGTACGGTTACACAAGCCTAGAAACGTGCATTTCATTTGTGTGTAACAAGCTAGTTTTCGATCTAACGGTTGAAAGATATTAGCTTGAATCTAATCAGGTTTTCATCTAACGGTGAATATTGAATGCTTTGTTACCAAGCTAACATTTATTGCAAACCCTGATTTGAAAGACTATATAAGGGAGAACTCTAGCAACTGGGAAACCTAATCCCCATACCTTCTGTATGATACTAGTTGTGCTAAGCTAGAGTCGATTTTCTTTTAACCTTTGGTTTCTTCTTCTAAACCAGATTAACGACTTAAAGACTTCATTGGGATTTTGAAGCCAGACTGATACTACTTTCTTTTAGTTGTGTGATCTGATCTTGTTGTTTCTATCGTACGAGTACAATTGTAATAATTGGCTTGAGATTGATATCTCTGATAGGCAAGATATAAAAGAAATCACAAACACTTGGTCTCATCGTTTGTGATTCCGCAATATCTTTTTTCGATGCGTCGATTAAGATTATTGTGAGGTGATTGATAATACTAGGTTGTTCTTCGGGAATATAAGTTCGGGTTATCGATTGGTTCCTGTTCACCTTGATTTATCAAAAGACGGAACAAAGCTCGTAGGTATATTCGTGGGAGAAATATTTATCTATTATCTAGACTTTTCCGTGTGATACAAATTTGTTTATTAAAGTCTTCGACTTTGGGTCGTAGCAACTCTTAGTTGTGGGTGAGATCAGCTAAGGGAGTCAAGTATGTAGCATCCTGCTGGGATCAGAGACGTAGGAGCATAACTGTACCGTGGATCAGTGTGAGATTCATTGAGGTTCAACTAAAGTCCAAACCGAAGTTAATTTGGAGTAGGCTAGTGTCTGTAGCGGCTTAATACAGTGTGTGTTCAAACTGGACTATGTCTCGGGGTTTTTCTGCATTTGCGGTTTCCTCGTTAGCAAAGTTCTGGTGTCTCTGTTATTTCTTTTCCCCATTATATTTGAAATATCACAGGTTATGCGTTGTTCAATCAATTAGAATATCCGACCTTTTGGTTGTTGATTTAAATTGATTGACACTTGGATATTGGTCTTTGGTACCATCCAAGTTATCTCTCTAGTATTTGATAAAGACTTGCAGATTTCTATTTGCTTGAGTATATATCAAATCGAGAGATTGAGATATAAACTCTTTGATATACTTTTTATCTAGATTGAGTCTGACTGTCTAGTTGATTCTCTAGAAAGTATACTGGATTTTGTCCATACAGATTGCTAAGCGAAATATTGTGTGTGGTTGTTGTACCCCCACTTTTTCAATTGGTATCAGAGCAGGCAAACACGTTTAAGACGTTACAAGTCTGTGTTTGTAGCGATCTGACTCTATGGACAGAGGTGTTATCTCAATTAACGTACCACCAGTCTTCGATAGCTCTAATTACTTATGGTGGAAAATTGTTATGAGAGCTTTTCTTCAAGCACGTGATTTTCAGTCATGGGTATATATTGTTAATTGCTATAATGCTCCCGTCATGGCAGTTGGAGATGTAAACGTTCCCAAGGATACTGGTGAATACACCCCTGCCTAGATAAATGTTGCAAAGCAAAATTCTGACGGTTTGAATGCCATTATATAAACCAGTACCCAAAATCTTCAACACCATGTGTCAAATTGCACTAAGTATAAAGAAGCTTGGGATATCTTAGAAACCGTATTTGAAGGAAATACCAGTGAAAAGGAAGCTAGGCTTCAAAACCTTAATTCCGATTGGAAAAACCTTCGTATGGTGTCTGAATAAACATTTGATGAGTTTAATCACAAAGTGTCTGAAATTGTTAATGCATCTTTTGCATTGCGTAAGAATATTCCTGAAAAGGACATTGTGATGAAAATTCTCAGATCGCTGCCATCTAGATACGACTCTAAGAAGCATGCCATCGTTGAGGGAAATAACCTCGATAATCTCTCCAGAAATACGCTGGCTGGGAAGCTTAAGATCTTTGATCACGAACATTCATCCAAATCTAAGGATGTTGCGTTCAAAGCACTAAAAGATACTAAATTACTTGATAAAAGTAAAAAAGTGTATATCTCTGAAGATGAACACTCTGAGACAGATTCATCAGATGAAGATCTTGACAAGTCAGTCTCGATGATCAAAAGACAGTTTAGGGATCTTCTGTTGAAGAAAAGTAAACGGTTCTCCAGAGATAATCCTAAAGCATCAGTTAAACCTCATAATTGTATTCCTCCTTAAAACAGGGAAATAAATGAAACTGATGACGAGGATATGCCTTAGTGCTTTAAGTTTAAGGGATTTGGTCATTTTGCAAACGAGTGCCCAAATAGTAGAAAATACACCGGGAATAAAGGTCTTGCTGCAATTCTTGATGAGATGTCTGACAACTATAATTCTAATGAAGACGAGAAATCACGTGTTGCACTTCCTGGTGAAAATATTGATTTTGATAATTGTAGGAATACATACATCAATCTCGATATTCTTTCAGAAGTAAACCCAACTAATCTGGAAGAAAAAATTAACCCATTTCTTGGAAACTCTGTTTGTAATGTTGCAGGTTCCACCATGTGTCTAGCTGCGTGCACATCTCAGAAGCCTGACTTTTATCCTAGTTTTACGTGCTCGTATTGTTCTCTAAAGGTTTATGAACTTTCAAGTTGTTACAAGTACAAACACCAATTGAGGCACGTCAACAAACTTCAACGAAGAGAAAATCAATTAACAAATAAGCTTAAACTTGCTCAGAAGACCGCTGAGGTATGTAGGATTTTATCTTCGTCCAAGAAGTTAGTTTCCAAGGATAAACCAAGACCATTAGAGAAGAGAGTATGGTCGAATCGTTTTTATAGACAGAGGTCTGTGGATTCCTCTCAAGAGGAAAATGGTGTACAAATTGTTTTTCACCGCAACGCAACTTGATTGTGTTGTTTTGGAAATCTTGTCTCATGTGCCTGATCAAAAGAGACAATGATTTTGTACCTCTCAGGCTTTAGGAAAAGTTTTTCTTTCTCTTCTTTTCTTAGTTTTTGTTCTTCCCTGTCTATCAACAAAAGAGGATTATTATCGACAATTCTACTCTTTATAGGGTTGTGAGTTGGACGTGTACGAACCTGTTTAAAGGTTTCAAAACCCTACATTCCTTTTTCCTTCCTCAAAACCTCTTTTTATCTCAATACTACTTGTTGAGTTCAATTTGTTATTTCCTCTCACAAACCCATACGTTATGGATGCTCCAAGCATGATGTCTTCTGATGGAAAAGATGTTAATATCATTGTTAAGCCATCAATCATGAAGGAAAAAGAGAAATCTCCGTTATCTCCTACCTTGGAAAGAAAAAAAAAAAAAGAATGTGAGGAAGCCAAGAGACGTTCCTTCAAACTCTCAGAAGTTTTCTGATGTTCTTGAAGTGTTGAAGGAGATGCGAAAGGAAATTCAACAAATAAAGGCTTTTGTGTATAAGACTCATGAGATTCAGAAGGCCCTGGTTCGACATCATCAGCCGAGAAGGTTTATTGATATAAACTCCTACCTTAATGAACCTTATGTCCCAATGGTTGTTGACGACAAGGAGTTCGAGGATGATAAAGAATTCTTCAAAGGTCTAATTGCCTAGTAAATCTTCTATTTTTCTGTTTTTGTTAGAAGAATAACTAGAGTTTGGAATAGCCACTATTGTGATTTCACATAGATATGTCCAACGTTTTCATCTTCATGTCTTTAGATTTATTGGTTTAAATTCTAAATTTGTTTGAAAGATGATTTTTGCAATATTAATATTTATGGTTTTATATATTTCAATATGTGTGTTTGCGTCTGTGAACTATGATTGTCCCATACCTCGTCAAAAGTAAAGTCTTTCGTATGTCGATATGCATGTATTGATAAAAGAATGAATATACTTTTGACAAATACAAAATTTAAGCCTATTATGTCAATTATTGATGGAAGATAAGTTAAAATCTTTTGTTTGCAATGATTATGTATATTGAATGTCATTGTGCAAACAGTGTTGGAAAATAGAATGAATCCTTGTGTATTCTGCAGTATTGATCTTACATGATCCATATTTTATGTATTATTGTGAGGCTCCGTAAAGTGTCTTATGTTGAGCACTAAAACGGCCAAGTTGATTATTTTATAATTAGCTTTGTTGTTGTTCCATGAGGTACTTTATGTCGAGCATATTCAACTAAACTAGTCATCATGTTTGGTTATTTAGTTGTTGCTCCGTAAGTTTTCTTATGATGAGCATGAAAATTAAATTGATTAGTTTTTTGATTAGTTTGGTTGTGTATTGTGATTAGATTAATTATGGGTTCTCTTGTGATTAATCTAATTGTATATATTTGAGTCTCCATAAGTTCACTTATGTTGAGCATTTTCGGTTAAATTAATCATGGGTTCTCTTGTGGTTAATTTAATTGAGTATTTTGGATTCAAATTCATACTTGTATGTAATTTTTTGTGTCCAAAGAAATCCTTCTTTTCTTTCGAAATTAAGGTCGCTCTTGTTGTTCTTTCGGGAATGACATATTATGAGGGAGAGTTCTTAATTGAACTTGTGCTTAATTGCCAAATATTTGTGGGGAGTGCGGCTGTGGAATATTATATGGGTTATCTTGTATCTTTATAAACTCCTTGATGAATTCATTTAGCTTCGGATATATGATTGCATCTAAATAAGATGATATGTGTTTCTTTCTTTTGGTCATGAAATGTCTCTTTCGAAAATTTCATTAGGATCCCATTCTTATACCTTTGCCAATTTTATTGACAAAAAGGGGGAGAATTAATTTGTAGTTCACACTACAAATATATATGGTTTTCGGATCATTATATAAGGGGGAGTCATTTCCATGTGAGATGGAGTATTGACTAAGGGAGAGTGATACATATCACCATAGTATTGTTGTTTAAGTTGTGATACAATTGAACTTTGACGCTGTTTAATGATACTATGACAATGTATAACAATGATTGAGAACTCTTTTTTTCTCGTTGTTATAGATACAGATTTTCAACAACCATGATGCTGAACTTACAACCTTTGGATCATTGGAGTACTTGGAAGTAACGAAGATTTCGAGTAATGTTGAAGATTAGACATGTGGAATAGCATCTACAAAAGTTAATTTATTTATTTTTTGTATTACATACATATTGATAGTTTTGTCACTAAAATTGACAAAGGGGGAGATTGTTAGAGCATTGCTCGGTCGAACTCGCATGCGTTTCTATCTCAAGCATGTTTGTCAATGTTAGTGATCAAAACTATAAGTCTTGATTTCTAGTCTACTATAGCTAAGGTCTCGGATTAGGATAGAAAGTGTAGTTGAGCGCAAGAACTCCATGGCAATCATCATACAAGACGAAGGACTACTCAAGGAACCAGTGGATCTTCATTGACTAAAAGGTATGTGGAGACTTGAACTTATCTATGACTCAAAAGTCTATTTATCTCCTATCTTGAGACAAAAGTCGTTTTGCTATATATACTTAGATTATACACATTTACTATTTCGAGCCGAGTTTATCTCGCCTATCTATTTCTCGAAGCACGTGTTGGTAAGCTTTATCTTTAGCTAAGTTCATCTTTACCTAGTGACGAAAGTCATGACAAGTTTCAATCACTTTGAAAATTGCTTACTTTGACGAAAAATAGTTTGTGAATAACAACTATAGAATATCAACGTCCTCTAAGAATGTTTCAATAGTTGAAATGAGAGTTTAGTGTAGTTGCAGGAAATGCTACACTACACCCCTCACAAGATTTCATTAACATTCAACTCATTTTAGATCAACAATCTTAATTTTATTGATGAATCTTTGAACAATCTTACAAGGAAAGATAAAGGAATCAAGAATAACCACTGCTCTAGATTTTCTCTCCCCTATTTACTTGCTTTTCACTCAGAAAAAGATCTCCCCTCTTCCTTTACAACTGAACGACTATTTATAGGGAAATACATAGTGGATGACAGCTAATCTTTCCATTATTTTCGGATATGGCTTGTGACATTCTCGCAACCTTACGAATGTTAATCTCGCAAACTCTCTTATTTTCGCAGAATCATCACATTTTTCTCATGATTTTAGTTGACGTCATTTATTATGTCATTTCTGGAATTGTTCTACGACGCTGTTGTGTTGTGTTGTTGATAATTTTGGTGAGGCATTATTGCTGCGAGATTCTGATCCTACATCTTGCCTCTTCTCATATCTTCTCTGCAAAGTAGAGAATGATGTGAGAAATGCCGCAGCTGTTCATCTCTTCATATTCCGCATCTATCACACGTATTCTTTCTTCCATCTGTTTCTTGACACGTCTTCTGTAACCGCTGCTTTTCAACCGCTCACGTCTTTTCGTCTTAATGGTGTTTATTTCTTCGAGTAAAATATCTCCTTTATATACTCTTCTTATTCTTCTTTCCACTTTCTTTCTATTTTCTCTTCTCTTTTCATTCTCTCATCTCTGCAACTCTGTTGTTCTTCTGCAAGTTCTGCTACTGTAATTCTTCCCTCTTCAACCTTCTTACTTTTTATTCATTCCCATACTCTATATTCAAATATGCCTCCAAGTGGCCATAGACATGAGAAAAATTTAAGAGACGTCCAAAAAGATCTTGTTGAGAAAGGTTTCACACTTTCTACCATTCCTGGTGAAAGTGCCAAGTCAATTCTTTCTATCAAACTTTTCTATGATCAATATTGTGATGATCAATCAATCATAATTTCGCTAGGTCAGATTCTCGCAGGTCTCCCCATTGCTCTTTATGACCCAGATATTCCTTTGTTCTATGAAATTCTCACTCACTCGGGATTTTCGCGAGCTATCTTCCAACTAAGTGGGGATTGTATCCGTCTGATGCTAGAGTTTGCTAACTGTGGTGCTAGTAAAGGATCTTTGTACTCCAAAGAACTTAGGGATCCTAAATTCGCAGACCTGGAGATAATTGCTGAGAAATACACAGTAGCAAGTTTCTTTGAAAATTATGAATTGATCTCCATGAAGAAAGAGAATACTCGCTGGGGTATTCTTTTGAAAAGGAAAGATAACATTGATGAAGCTAAAATACTCATGCAAGATATTGATTGGCATTATGGTAAGAACACAACTCCTCGCCAATCCAAAGATGATAAATGGTGTGTTTTCCCCCTGATGCTAAAAGGACCTTACATTGCTGGGTCAAATGTTCTTCCTGAGAATCTCGCTACCTATCAACCTTGGGTATTCTCTTGGCCCGAGAAGGAGAAAGAGGTATGTTTCTTCCAGCTTCGCTCACTTTATATTTCTTTATTTGTCTTTTTTCTTTTGTTCGCTGACTCTTGCGACATTCTACAGATCCAAAAACTGAAAGATAGTTATAACAAGACTGGGAAAGCTAGTACCCTGTTAGCTCTTCGCTCATACACAGATGAGGTAAGAAATATTCTCTTATGATTTTGAACAATATACTGTTGCCTCTATTTCTTATTTCTATCTATTGTGTGAAGATTATTGCTGAAATAGAAGAGTCTGCCAATGTTGCGAAGATTGGTGATAAAGAAAAAGGTGATCTTCGCAGGGAAATACCAACTGCTCCTCCTTCAAAGAAAAGAAAAGTCCGTTCTTCCTATCCTTCAAATATTCCTTCTCATGAAAATTCCGAGAATGATGAGGATGATGAAGATAATGATGACCCTGCTGCAAATGAAGATTCTCCATCTGAATCTTCTATGGCTAAGCTCTCTGGTCTCTTTTCTGATTATTTGCAAGGAATAGGAGATAGTCAATTTGCTAACACCTGTAAAGCTCTCGCTACAATTTGCGATGTTCCTTTGCTGGATGGTGATAATTCTCTTCGCGGAGTTTCTAGATCAGTGACTCCCAATTTCCTGCATTCTCTTAATAGTCTGGTATGCTTTCATCCTTTTATTTCTTCATTGTTGTAATTCAAAATCTCTCTCTATTTTAATACTTTTTATATTTTCACGCAGGATGGAAAAGCTTCTTTCGCTGTTGCTTCAGATCTAGAGAGGAGATGCGAAAATCTTAGAAAGAAGAATCTTCAATTTCGCACAAAGAATGAGGAATTGGAGGATGAAGTCAAATGTCTTCGCGAGAAAAACAGACAACTAGAAACTGATTCTTCTTCGTATAAGAACAAAATCTCTAGTCTTCAGCAATCTAATAATCAGATCTATGGTATGTTACTTTTATCCTTTCCTTTCATTCATTCATCCTGTTGTTTTATCTTATTTAATTGATCCTTTTTGCAGACATTTATGGTCTTTCTGATGAAGCTACCATTCTTCGTTCATTTCCTAATGCCTTGGATAATGATACCCTTCTTGAGCGTCTTAATAAATCTTTAATAGTTTCTCAAATGATAAAATTTCATCTCTTTCCCTGAATGAACTAAGATCCAAATTTCGCCTCTTAGAAATTGACCATAGATCTAGTTTAGGTTTAGCCAACCGATTTAAGCGTCTCTTTCTTAATTCTAAAGAGAAAATCAATGAGTTGAGAACCAAAATTAGCAGTCTCATAGATGATAAGGATCGCATCTCTGATCAAGGTGCTAAGGCTTTGGCGAAATTCCAAGAGACCCTTCTTGAAGTTCAACTTGAACGAGATGAAGCTAACCGCAAGAATACCGAGCTCTGTGACAGAGAAAACCAAATTCGTTCTCGCCTTCTTATAAGTAATGAGGATGAATTCTCTTGGGCTGCGAAAATCTTAGATGATGCCAGAAAAGATTTAGGTGTAAATGTTAGTCTCCAAGTTGAGCATACAACCTTGATTAGAGATATGATTTCTGACAGAGAAGGTTATTAACTGTTCTCCAATATTAATCTTTTGTTTCTTATGAATTTTCATCAAGTTATTTATTGATTTCCTTTTGCTCGCAGATTCTGAAAGTAGATATCGCAAAAGGATTGAGGAACTTGAAGCTGAAAAAGTGGAACTCGCAAAGAATTTTTCTTCTCGCAACGACAAGTATTCTAGATTAAAGAATTAAATCAAGATCACTGTTGCGAACTTTAAGAATGATGCTATGCATTTCGCAATCAAACTATTCAAATAGTTTGCGACGACCATAGTATTTCTCATTCTGATTATCCTTGTCTCTTGGAGGAGATCCCACATAACATTCCCAGTCTGATTATTTCTGATAGCGAAGCTGATGATGAAGAATCTGATAGTGATGAAGGTTCTGATGGTGATGAAGGTTCTGATGGAGATGAAAATTCTGATGCAGACGAAGAAGGGAACAAGTCTGATAAAGATGATGAAGGATCAACTAAGAAGTAGTCTTTGTTTCTTTCTTCAATCTTCTGTAATACTTGTACATTTATTCCTCCTTTTTGTATATTTGCAAATTCTTTTGGTTTTCCATATTCTTTAATATATGAGTTTCTTTCGTTTTGACCTGCATTCATTAAAACAATTCTTCCTTGCAATATGGTTAATCAATATAATCATTAATTTTTTAATTTTTGCGTAAATCTATCATGTGGAGACAAATAACATTTTCTAATGTCGTTCATTCCCATACTTGCCTCTGTTATTTGTATCCAAATGAGAGACTTTGCTGATCTTTCTTGTTTTGTGCCTCATTTTCGCAGTTGTTTATTTATAATTTCGCAATCTTATGCGAAGTGAATTTCGATTCTTTTCAAGATCCCATTCCTGTGTGGTCTTATTTTTCCTTCCTAATTAAAGGTCTTATTATGCCACCTCTTGTCATTGCGATAAAATCGCAGGACGTTCTTGCACTTTCATGCAAAAACCCATTGATCTTGCCTTAACTTTTTCTTTTGTATTATGGCCTCTTCAGGAATGTTGCGACAATATAATAGGCCTAAATATTCTTGCGAAAATAAATCCCCATGACATTGTCGTCTTGCGACGAAATCGCAGGACGTCTTCGCACTTTCATGCGAAAACCCATTGATATCGTCTTATCTTTTTCTTTTGTATTATTGCCTCTTCGGGATTGTTGCACAAATATGACAAGCCTTAATACCCTTGCGAGTAAAAAACCTCATGACATTTGCGTCTTAACACACTTATCAGCTCCCTAATGGAGGGTGCCGCCCTTATCTTCCCCCTGGTTGCCCCTTCAAGGAGGCGTACTTCTACCATACAAGGTTAGCTCCTCCCATCCAGTCTTAACAACAACCAGTTGTTTTCGCAGCCTCTTATCCCTTTTACCTATAGGTTATGGTTACGAGACTGCACCCTAAGTGGGGTTTTCTTCGGGCCGAGTGCAGTATAAGCCAAGACTTGTCAAGAATGGCAAGGTACGCTTCAAACGCCCCTGGCACTCTTGACTCAACCGTGTACCTCGGCGCCTTGATCAGATTCTGCACTCCTTGGGAGAGTCCTTATTACCTTAGTCGCCCAACCTAAATCATATGCTTAAGCTGAGAATCCAAGGTGCCTCTCCCGGATGGGCTTTATTGACCCCAAATCTCCATGACTCAGGTTCCGGTGGCGTGTAGCCTTTCCCTGAGCCATGCAACAGGTACCCCCTTATATGACGTACTTTAGGTCTTACATTTGCCTCTTGCGAAATTGTATTCGCGAACTAGGGTGTACGCCATAAAGGTTCGCCCCTTTCTCTTTTTCATTGTTCTCTGATTGTCTTTGTAAATTCATTATCTCTGCGAGATTCTTGCACATCATCATATTGTATTTGCATTTCGCAATCTCAATTTTGTCATTCAATAAAATGTATTTTTGAGAATTTTATTTATTGCGAGAGTGTCGCAACAAATCAATCATTCATACATTACCTTTGCTATCCTCTGCTTCTTTGTTATTTTTGTACTGTTTCCTTGGTAGTGGTATGTTCCCATTTTTTATTCTGAGCTAGCATTAGTTTCGCAACATCTCTTCTTCTTTTCTTTCGATTGCATCCACCATCAACCTCTCACTTCTTTGTGTCTCTTTGATTTTGTGTCGCCAATTTTCCTTCTTGTTTGCTCTTCCTTCGCAAGATTCTATCTCAGTTTCGTAACACCTCTTTCCTTCAACCCAATCTCCCTTTATGATTCCTACACCGCTGGGGTGAGGGAATTTGATGCACTGGTGGAAAGTTGAAGCTACACCTAGAATCCCATGTAGCCAAGGTCGACCAATTAATGCATTGTAGGGTGATTCTACATCAACGACACAGAATAGGATTTCAGAAGATATTCCCTTCAATGGAATTCGCATAGTAACCTCCCCTTTAGGCTTGTTGGCAGTACCATTAAAACCATATATCTTATATGTTGATGGTATAAGATCATCATCTCTTCCTCCCATAGTTTTATAAGTATGATAAAATAAGATGTTCACAGAGCTTCCAGTATCGATTAGAATCCTATTAATTGCCCATGAATCTTCAGCTTCATCATCCTCATCTTCTTTCGGTTTTGGATTAATTTCTAATTTTACTACCAATGGATTATCATGTACCTCTTCACCTTCGGGATTTCTTCTGCGGTAAAAGAAATAATCTGTTTCTCTGCCATTCCTCTAGTGGCGAGATTTTCGCAATATTCATAATTTCTCTTCCATCGTTATCTCTTGCGAACACTCTACTCAAAACATTGTCATGAAAATCTTCAATTGTCTTGTATGAATGTACGATAGAGTGACAGAATAGATTCTTTGCTTTTGCACCAACTTCTATGAAGAATGTTTCCTTCTTTTTCATCGTGTTTACTTTGTGATGTTCTGGTGGTGGTGGCAATGGTTGAGATTGTGGGTGCCCTACCAAAAAGTGGTTTAGTTTTCCTTGATCTATCATTCTCAGAATAATTCTTTTTACATTTCTGCAATCATTTGTAGTATGTCCATGAAAATGATGATAAGAACAAAACTCATGACTTCTGTGGTTTGGAGGTGGTTCCGTTCCCATGTTCCATGGTGTTGGTATATTCTCCATCAAAATTATAGCTTCCCATATTTTCTCCACACTTGCATTTAGAGGTGGCATCTTGATTTCTTCCCATACTACCTTGTGACCTCCTTGTCCTCTATTATAGTTTTGTCTTTGACCTCCATAAGTTTCTTGTGGCTGATCGAGTCTTTGAATCTTGTTATTTCCACCACGATTGTAGAAATTTCTTTCTCCTACTCCTCTTGATCTCGGCTTCCCATAGCCACCAGTTTCTGTTGATTGTTACCCGTCACCTTCTCTTGTTGTACTTGCGAAGTTTCGCCACTGTGTTTATTAGCTTGGGTAATAAGCTTGCATTCGCTGTTTGTGAACTGGTGTTCGCAACTGGGTATGATTCCATTTCATTTTGCCTTTCCTCTAGAGCAATATATTCTTCTTGAAGTTCTCGCAATTCAGTCATTGTGATCGTATTCTTGACTCTGAAAATTTGGATATACAATAGGTTGGTTGCAAACATAGCATTGATAAATGATAAGATAAGATATCTCTCATCTACACGGCCAGCCATTTCGCTACACATAGTCCTCCATCTTTTAGTTAGGTGCTTCAAACTTTCGCCAATCCTTTGTTTTAATCCAAACACGTCTTCAATACCAGGTCGCGAAGAATTATTACTTATATATGCCCCCAGGAATGTAGTCTGCAAATGATTGAAGGATGTTATTGTATTCTTTGGTAGACCTTCGAACCATTTTAACGCCTCCCCTGTTAAGCTGGATGCGAAATACTTGCATAATACGCATCATGATTTTCCCATTGCAACACCTCACATAGGCTTTAATGTGTTGAATTGCACAAGTTGTTCCATCAAAAATGCTGGTTAATGCGGGAAATTGCATTTCGGGTATTCCTCCTAGTTGTACTTCCCTTGTAAATGGAGTTTTCGCAGCTTCTTCTATAGCTTCATCCAATTGTCTTCTGCCTACTTCTCCTCTATTATTTAGCATTCCTCTCATTTCTTCTAACTCTTTCAAGATTTGTTTATTTACACCTGAATTTTGATCCATTGGTCTTTTTAATTTCGCCTCCCTTCTTCTGCGTTCATGTCTTTCTTCTCTCGCGAAATTTTGCATTTCTTCTTCATTATCCTCATCTCGTCTTCTTCTGCGATTCTCTCTTCTTCATCTCTATTTTAAATTCGCATATGATTATGTCTCTCATTTTCCCCTTCATGATTTTGTCCATTTCTTATTAATTCCATTCGTTGTCTTTCAGCCATCCTCTGTATTCTATCATACTCTTCATTGATATTACCGTTATTCCGGTTTTGTGTACGCCTTCTTTCTCGATTGTCGTGATTGTTCTGGCGAATTGTCTCCTGAAGCTCTTGTTCTTCCATTTTCGCTCTCAATCTTTCACGTTCGCAAATTAAACGTGCTTGTTCAGCATAATGTCTTTCAATTTCTTCTTCAATCGTCTGTTGATTTCTTTGAGTTTCTCTTTCATGTAAAATTCTCCTTCCTTCCGCTCGATTTCCTTCGCCATCTTGGTCATTTTGTCCCTGACGTTGTCCGTTCTCTTGATTTCTACCATTTTGCATATCATCAAAAGTTTCATTTTGTGGAACGTAACGATCATCAGTTCTTTCTCCATTTTCGCGATATTCTTCATTAGGATTTGATATTTCTTCTTGAATATTGTTTCCAGCATTAATTGTGGGTGAATTTCGCCTCATTTCTCCTCTAGTCGATCTTGAATATGATTTTGAAACACTTCTCGATCTTCTACTCTGTAGTCTCACATTTTCCATCCTCAATTCGTGATTTTGTCTTGTTAAATTCGCACGTTCTTCTGCCTCAGCTCTTCTTTCTTCGTGTATTCTTCGTCTCAATGTTTCTAACGCTCAAATTTCTTCATCTCCATGAATTATTCCTTTATCTTCTTCTTGATTTTTCTCTACCTGTCTATGGTTTCTGGTTTGTTGCCCTTCTTCTACTTCTTCTGCTGAATTTGATTGCCAAGTGTGTATACTCACCCTATAATAATCTGTATTCCTTATTTGTATTAGTGTTTATTGAACTGGTGGTTGAATTCGATTTTCTCCATTATTTCTCATTCTAGTTGATTCTCCCATTTCACTTCTTTCCCTTCCAGCAATTCTCTTGCTTCTTCTAACAGTAGTTAGTTGTTCTGATGTATTTCTTCTTCTAGCCATTTCTTCAATATAAATGAATTGCAAGAGATTATGTAAAATTCTTAATCAATCACTCCAAATCTTCACAAATCTCAATATTAATCTTCAATTTTTTTCTAGAATAATCTTCAATCCTTCCCTGTTTCTAGCACCATTATGTAGTTGCAGGAAATCCTACACTACACCCCTCACAAGATTTCATTAACATTCAACTCATTTTAGATTAACAATCTTAATTTTATTGATGAATCTTTGAACAATCTTACAAGGAAAGATAAAGGAATCAAGAATAACCACTGCTCTAGATTTTCTCTCCCCTATTTACTTTCTTTTCACTCAGAAAAAGATCTCCCCTCTTCCTTTACAACTGAACGACTATTTATAGGGAAATACATAGTGGATGACAGCTAATCTGTCCTTTATTTTCGGATATGGCTTGCGACATTCTCGCAACCTTACGAATGTTAATCTCGCAAACTCTCTTATTTTCGTAGAATCATCACATTTTTCTCATGATTTTAGCTGACGTCATTTATTATGTCATTTCTGGAATTGTTCTGCGACGCTGTTGTGTTGTTGATAATTTCACTGAGGCATTATTGCTGCGAGATTCTGATCCTACATTTAGATAATATAACCATTGGAGGATATAAGAATTATTGTGGAAACATATATATGTATAAGTCCTTATTCCTTGAACCGAATTTTGCGAACTTTGTTGATCAAGAGAACTGGAATGGTGGCGTGAGCCAAGTCCGCGAACTGGCGGAAGTTCTCGTCCCGAGAAATTCTGCTGGAGTTTGTGAACTCCGTCCGGGAACTTAAGTCCGCGAACTTGAGTAGGTTATATCTAAAAATGATGTTTGTGAACTTATTCTTATATAAACTAAGGAATGCAAATTGCAAACTGTGGCTATATAGTTCATGAACCAATTCGAGTGAATCAAATCGTTTTTGCTTCAATTGTGTCTTGTGTAGTTACATAATATTTCCTTGCAATTGAACAACTACCTAACTCGTTCATTTGAGTCACTTGAACTAGTTATGGTGAAGAAGAATATGGTTGATATGAAAGTGATCATGTGTCTAACCATTTGGTTGACTATTGTTGAACCAAAAAATGTACAAGTTTGGGTACGGTTACACAAGCCTAGAAACGTGCATTTAATTTGTGTGTAACAAGCTAGTTTTCAATCTAACAGTTAAAAGATATTAGCTTGAATCTAATCAGGTTTTCATCTAACGGTGAATATCGAATGCTTTGTTACCAAGATAACATTGATTGCAAACCCTGATTTGAAAGACTATATAAGGGAGAACTCTAGCAACTGGGAAACTTAATCCCCACACCTTCTGTGTGATACTAGTTGTGCTAAGCTAGATTGGATTCTCCATTAACCTTTGGTTTCTTCTTCTAAACCAGGTTAACGACTTAAAGACTTCATTGGGATAGTGAAGCCAGACCGATACTACTTTCTTGTAGTTGTGTGATCTGATCTTGTTGTTTATGTCGTACGAGTACAATTGTAATAATTGGCTTGAGATTGATATCTCTGATAGGCAAGATATAAAAGGAATCACAAATACTTAGTCTCATCGTTTGTGATTCCGCAATATCTTTTTTCGTTGCGTCGATTAATATTATTGTGAGGTGATTGATAATACTAGGTTGTTCTTCGGGAATATAAGTCCGGGTTATCGATTGGTTCCTGTTCACCTTGATTTATCAAAAGACGGAACAAATCTCGTAGGTATATTCGTGGGAGACGTATTTATCTATTACCGTAGACTTTTCTGTGTGATACAAATTTGTTTATTAAAGTCTTCGACTTTGGATCGTAACAACTCTTAGTTGTGGGTGAGATCAGCTAAGGGAATCAAGTACGTAGCATCCTGGTGGAATCACAGACGTAGGAGCATAACTGTACCTTGAATCAGTGTGAGATTGATTGGGGTTCAACTACAGTGCAGACCGAAGTTAATTTGGAGTAGGCTAGTGTCTGTAGCGGCTTAATACAGTGTGCGATCAAACTGGATTAGGTCCCGGGGTTTTTCTGCATTTGCGGTTTCCTCATTAAAAAAATTCTGGTGTCTGTGTTATTTCTTTTCCACATTATATTTTGTTATATAATTGAAATATCACAGGTTTTGTGTTGTTCAATCAATTAGAATATCCGACCTTTTGGTTGTTGATTTAAATTGACTGACACTTGGATATTGGTATTTGGTATCATCCAAGTTATCTCTCTTGTATTTGATAAAGACTCTCATATTTCTATTTGCTTGAGTATATATATATATATATATATATATATCAAATCGAGAGATTGAGATATAAATTCTTTGATATGCTTTTTATCTAGATTGAGTCTGTCCGTCTAGTTGATTCTCTAGAAAGTATATTGGATTTTGTCCATACAAATTGCTAAGCGAAATATTGGGTGTGGTTGTTGTACCCCCACTTTTTCAACGTACAAGGTATACCAAAGGAGGAAATTCATGGAAATTTCACATTGGATCTGGAACATTGCGAGTCTGTTAAAGATTCTATCAAAGTGTTTTACTCGGGTAAACCATCCGTTAAATTCCATTGGGATAGAAGGATGCATTACTTGATCAACGGTGGAAGTCCAGTAAACCAAGGTTTTGAAAATGCTCCCAAATATATGGATTGGTACCAGAATGTTTCTCATCTTCGTGTAATCCGTGATCTTAAAGCAAAGCCCACAGGCCCGTACAAGAGTATCTTCAAAGAGAAACCTCAGGGTTTTGATAGATTCATAAGTATTGTTTTCTTAGCTTAGTTTAATATTATGGATTAAAATCTGAGTAATAACCGTTTGATGTTATGTTATGTATAAAAACAACGGGAGAGGTTGAAGACTTTGTCCAAATGGTGCACTAGTTGCATAAAGTCCGGAGAGACTGTACCAATTGAGAAGATGAAAAAATCACCAAGAGTTGATTGATAACGTTGACAATGATGGGTATGCATC
The DNA here is from genome assembly GCF_003573695.1 of Papaver somniferum. Classification (NCBI taxonomy): domain Eukaryota; kingdom Viridiplantae; phylum Streptophyta; class Magnoliopsida; order Ranunculales; family Papaveraceae; genus Papaver; species Papaver somniferum. The sequence continues at coordinate 6,206,653 of NW_020621936.1, read as the reverse complement.
TCAGTTCGGGAAAAAAAGGCAAGAAACCCGTAAAGAAGGTGAACAAAAGATATCGGGCCTCATCGAGCACTCAAGGTGAAGTCCCAAATGATGAAAGCAATGATGATGGTGTTCCAAGTCGTCGAGGTAGTAAATGTCGCAAAGTCAAAGCAAATAGGAACAACTAAAATCTCGACGTTTTGTTAACTTTATGTATTTCAAAGTTTATGTCGGATTATGTCGTTTTCAATGTTTGTGACGGATTATGTCATTTTTAAGGTTTGAGTCGGATTATAAGTTAGTACATTATGTTTATGGTTTATGAATGGTTAGTTTTGTGGATTATGAATGGTTTTATTTCTACCTTTATGCATTTAACGATGACTCGCAAGCAAATCACATGTAGAGATATGAAACTGTTGAGTTTTGATGCACAATCGGAAGACTAATTTATATACGTACCTCCCGATTCTGGGGATTTTGCAAAATAAATTCAGATTCGGAAAGTAAGTTCACTCCTTGAACTTTCAATTATAATAATCGAGAGTTTTGTAATATAGTTTTCTACCGATTATTCTATGTGAAGAAAACTTTGTTTCATGTATCCAAACAACACAATATTCGGAAAGCAAGTTTACTCCTTAATCATCCGATTTTAATAATCGAAAGTTTTGTAATATGGTTGTCTACTGATTATTCTAAGAGAAGAAAACTTTGTTTCCTGTATCCAAAAAACACCATATTCGGAAAGTAAGTTCACTCCTTGAACTTCCGATTATGATAATCGAGAGTTTTGTGATATAGTAGTTGTCTACCGATTATTCTATGTGAAGAAAACTTTGTTTCCTGTATCGAAACAACCCCATAATCGGAAAGTAAGTTCACTCCTTGAACTTTCGATTATGATAATCGAGAGTTTTGTGATATAGTTGTCTACCGATTATTCTATGTGAAGAAAACTTTGTTTCCTGTTGTTTGTGGGTGAAAACTGTTTCTGCTGATTTTGGTAATTTTGGGTGTGTGGATGAGAAACGAATCTAAACCCTAAACAATGCACTGCACGGGAGTACTTTTGATTCGAGAGATCAATCTATGCAATCCTATCCTAAACCAAGAAATGGTCGTTCCAGGCTTGCTTCGGTCACAAAGTGAAGGATAAAGGTTGGTCTTAGCGAGGGAAGCGAAGAAAGTGTTGAGACCAGAATGGTTAATTTAGAAGATGTGGCTTGTTTTATGACTTGTATCAGAAATTGGAACTGGCTTGCAGGGTGAAAAGCTATCAGTTCTTGGTGATTTCTGGATACTATGTTGTCGCCGACCAAAAACTTGTTGTTTGGTGGAAAATAGGTGAAGCCAATTTATACAAGTCGTATTTAAACGTACCCTGGTCTCGTAGGAAGTAGGAACGATTGGGTGATGGAAGAGTGGAGTAACGTATAACCGTCAGAAACCCATGCTTCCATGATGAAGGAAGTGGATCAGTTTACACACGTTACTTCTTACCGCCATTAATTGTTCCGCTTCATGACACTTTCTTATAACGGGCGTATTGCACGCCGCACGATGTAAACCGCCAGACCAATACCCCGATGAGTATCCCCCAGTTTGTGACATGTTTGATGTCTCGAGTGTTTTCGTGGAAAACGTGTAGTAGGTTTCTATGTGCGGCAAGTCAAAGTCAAGAGTCTTGCCACAGGAAAATAGCATGTGATGATATTAGGCACGTCTTGGTTGGTCGCTTAAAACTTGCCACAAGTCTGTCAGTTCGATGGCGAACTTGGATGGCTGAGATTGCATCTCATGAGGAAGGGTAGCCGTTAATTATGGATACCTTCTATTGGCGCCAGGTAATGGCACAATGGCGTTTTTGGTGTATGCCAGTGGCACTGCAGCATGACTGGTATAGGTCATGCATGCCACTGGCACGGTGGTATAAGTGGCGCCTGACATAGCCATGGCCATGAGATTTAAGCGGCTGGTCGCCTAAAAATTTCCACAAGTCTGTCAATTCGGTGGCGAATTTGGATGGCTGAGATTGCATCTCATGAGAAAGGATGGCCATTGATTATGGCTATATCTTGTTGTATAGCAAAGGGGCGCCATTGGCATAGTGGCGTTTGGCGTAGCCATGGCATAGCGGCATGCCAATGGCGTAGCCGTGGCAGCTGTTTTGGCATATTGGTGTTAGACCCAAATATGGCTCTGGCAACATTGGCCTTGTTGCTAAGTTAAACTTAAGGCCTTAGGAGAATCACTTAACCTAGTTGGCATGGCGACTTTAGCTAAACTAGGGTTTGGCGTATCAAAACCTTAATTAGCACGCGCGCTGCGGCACGGTGGCGTGGCTGACATAGCTGGCGCATGCCAATGGCACGATGATGCAAGTAGCGCCTGGAGTAACCATGGCCGCTAGATTTTGGCACATTGGTGTTAGACCCGAAATGTGGCATGGAAACATTGGCCTTGTTGCCACATCAATCCCAATGCTCTGGGGAACGTTACTTGACTTGGTTGGCGTAGCAACTTTACCTAAATTAGGGTTTGGCATGTCGAAACCCTAATTAGTGTGTATGGCATGCGGACGCGGCATGACGACACTTTTTGTGCAAACGGTGTCATAGCTGTGCCAAAGGAACTATAACAAGACCATGGTGTGGAAACGGCCGTAGGAGTAAGGATTGTCGTGGGTGGCTATGATATGGCGCCATTCCTAGGGCTTCCTGGGTCCTACACGGCTCGTGGCATGTTGTGGGGTAGAAGTGTCATAATTTTTACCACGACTGGAAATTAGGGCTTTGGTTAATGCAGAGCAGTGCTTATGACTAGAAAACCTAATTTAAGCTTTCCATGGCGTTGGCGACGAACATGAGGTAGGTTAGCACGCAGGGAGCTATTTATGGTATGTTTTGGCATGCTGGCACAAATTGGCATGTTGGCATGCCGCTCATCTCATTGGCGCAACATGGTACGTTTGGCATGTTGGCGCGGTTTTTGGAAAGCCAATTGGCTTCGTGACCATCTGGCGCAGTTTTCCCTTTTTAACACTATGGAAAGTTTAGAGCAACCTGATTGGTTAGAAAAGAGGGCCCGCCAAGCATGGGCGTGGCTACACTTCTCGTGTGAGTGTGGAGGCTTTAGTGCAACCTGATTGGTCGATGGGAAATGGGGCCGGCAAGTATGGTCCCAGCCGTAACTTATATGCGTGTGGCGAGTTTAATGCGACCTGATTGGTCGAGGGAAATAGGGGCGGTTTAGGATGGGGCGTGGCCGATGGCAAATGGCGCCGGTTGGCTTAAGGCATGGCCACGCCTCTCCTTGTTGCTTCTCCTATCATGCGGCTCCTTGTTTTCTGATTCTGGGCAAGATTTTGCACTACTAATCCATGGCAGATTAATCACCTAGTTTGCCTAGGCTTAATTTCGACAAGAAAGGTATGATATACTGCGCAAGGCGCAAAACCATAACTTTTGCAAATCAGTCAGGGTAATTGATTGGATTCTATGTGTTGACGCAGAGTTCTTTTAAGTTCATTTCCAGAGAGCAACATGCTTTCTGATTGATTACCTTATGCAAAGACCTTATACTTGATACTTGGAAATTCGTGCTACTCTGTTGCGAGTGAACACAAATTGTCATGCCATATCAACATTAAGGGTTCAGCCGGGGAACATAGCACATAAAGCATTCAAAGAAACTTATATTAAGTGAATATAGGCAAGGTGCCAAAATTTACAGAATATCTGGGATTGTTGCTACATGCACCATTCTGGGTAAATTTCATAAGAAAATATTGAGTTGCTCAATGAATGTGTCGGTGAAGAGGTTGAACACTCATCACTTTTACATGGCTCCGTCTCTTTGCAGAGTGACGACCTATTAAATGCAGGGTTTTATAATTTTAGCCCTGAACTAAAAGCCACCATCAACATTAAGCCCCCTGCTTAGCACGTAACAGTGACATTGTTGTTGTTAGGGCATTGCTCGGTTGAACCCACTAGGGTTGGTATGTCCAGTTAGTTGTCAATTTTAGTTTCCAAAATGCATTCTTGATTTAGCATACTTTCGGACTAGATTAGGTCTAAGAAGTTGAATCTAAGCTATCCTTAAAGGATGAAGATTGAAGACTACAAGAAGACATCAACAAGTACTTCATCAACAAAGGTATGTGATTTATTTCATTTGGATTCTTTATCAATTCTACCTTTCTAATCTATCGAGATATATGGTCACTCTATGGAACAATTTCTATGACGGTAAATGTACATTTATGTATATATACTTGAGGTTATTTGATTCATGACTTTGGTGAGAATAACCTTTATCCATATAGAGGATCTCATGTTATAGTGAATGAGCTTACGAATTCAACGAGCCAAGAATCACTCAATTCCGAGTCATAACGATGAAGTTATGAGTGATTTACTAAAGTAGCAATTATAAGTGTTACTGTAATTGTTACAGTTCGTTAGTAGGAAACAATCCATGGACTGTTTGTAACGGTTCACGGACTTGGGCCTAATTACGTGACTAAAAGGCACTTTTTGGTCAGTTCGTGATGTTTCCTTATCTAGGCAAGATGGAAATTACTCCAAACATCTTTGATTACCATATTAAAGTGTTTGTGATTCCTTCCTAATTTAATTTGTGATTTATTCACATAAATACAATTTTGCTAAATTAATTATTTATTTAATTGTTTTCGCAAGAGTTGTAACTTAGGAAAGACTCCCAAAATTAGGAGAGTCTTGAAAAAGGAAAATATCTATGCTTAGCTTTCAAGCTACCTTTCACTATAAATAAAGTGTTTGTGAGTGCTACACGTTTTTCATCCGCTTTGGAAAATTGGTGTAAGCTCCATAGGTTGTTTTCCATGTCTTTTGTTCTTCGTGAACAAGAGTGAGATAAAAGTCTTTGTATTGGGGATCACAAATCCGAGTTGGATTAATCTTTGTGATTGATTATACAACTTGTAATCTAGGTTTTTCACCTCTTATCTATTCTAAGGTTTTCTCTTCTGATATAAAACCATTCAAGAGTTGTTGATCATGAACCCTAGGTTTTGATAGATTTCAGTTTCCGATCGTATACCAACACTTGTTAGTCGAAATCGGAACCTAGAAAGAAAACTTCGATTAAGGCATCTCGTAAAAATCCTTAAGAAGTTTTAAACAAGATATATCTAGATTTATTCTAGCAGTTCTTGTTGTAGAATAATTAGTTTCTCTTCCTTTATTGAAGAGTATAATAATCCCTAATCTTCAAGTTTGTTTTGATATTACTTTTACCTAGTAATTGTTTTTATCAAAATAAACAAAAGATTTCCAAAACCTTGATTCACATCTAAAGGGAAATCAAACCGGTGTTTTGTGCAAAAAAAAATATTGAATCGTATCAATTGTGTTGTTGTATCTTCTAAAGAGAGCCTTGGGTTCTGCTAGAGATTTACGAGAAGAATTCCTAAAGACAATCGGTGTTGTTCTAGGAGTTTTATTTTTGCTCAAGGAGTGATTACATCTAGTCCGAATAGGTAGTAGGAATTTGGTGTAACAGCTTATAATCAGTGTGTTTTTATTCTAGACTAGGTCCCGGGGTTTTTCTGATTTTGCGGTTTCCTCGTTAACAAAATCTCTGGTGTCTGTGTTATTTCTTTTCCGCATTATATTTGTTTATATAATTGAAATATCACAGGTTGTACGTAAGTTCAATCAATTGTGAATCCGACCTTTGGGTTGTTGATTAAATTGATTGATACTTGGATATTAGTTTCTGATACCGTCCAACTTATTTCTTATATTCAATCGGGCTGTAAAATTCCTATTTGTTTGATTGCGGATTGAATTGAGAAATTGAGATATAACTCTTTGATATACTTTTCTTAAGATTGAGTATGACTGTCTAGTTGATTCTCTTGAAAGTATATTGGATTTATTCCATAGAGATTGTCAAACGAATTATTGGGTGTGGTTGTTAGACCCCCACTTTTTAAGTTTGTATCAGAGCAGGCAAACACGCTAAGATCTCATAAGTCTGTGTTTGTAGCAATCGGATTCTATGGACAGTAGTGATATCTCTATACACGTACCTCCAGTCTTCGATGGCACGAACTATTTATGGTGGAAAATTGTTATGCGTTCTTTTATTCAAGCGCGAGATTTTCAATCATGGGTTCGTATCGTTAATGGCTATAATCCTCCATTAGTTACAGTAGACGGTGTAACTGTTGCAAAGGATATTGATGATTACGATGATCTTGAGATTCTTGCTGCAAAGCAAAATTCTGATGGATTAAATGCTATTATCCATGCAATTACCCCAGATCTTCGGCACCACGTGACTACGTATAATAAGTATAAAGATGCCTGGGATATCTTAGAAATCGTATTCGAAGGGAATGCCGTAGAGAAAGAAGCAAGGCTTCAAAATCTAGCTTCTGACTGGGAAAACCTTCGCATGTATGATGATGAAACCTTTGATGAGTTTAACCAAAGATTTTCTCAAATAGTTAACTCCTCGTATTCATTAGGAAGAACTATTCCGAAGAAAGTTATTGTGTGAAAAATTATCAGGTCTCTACCATCAAGATACGAGTCTAAGAAACATGTCATTAAAGAAGCAAACGATCTTTCTACACTCTCCAGAAATACTCTTGTTGGAAAGTTAAAGATCTTTGATAATGAACACGCATCTAGAAAAGAGGTGATTTCTCTTAAAGCTGCAAACAATTCTGAATCCTCTAAGGATAAATCTGGTTCGCCAGATACTAAGGATGTTACTCCACGATAATTTAGAAAACTCTTGAGAGACAGAAAAAAGAGTTTTCTAAAGTTACAACGTCTCCTAATGATGATGTACAATGCTATAAATGTCGTGGTTTCGGGCACTTATCTTCAGTATGTCCTAGCTGGAGCAGTAGAAAATTGGCATATGCAGCAACTTTGCTTACTCTTGATGATGGACCTGAATATTATAATCCCCAAGAGCTCGCAGGCGACGTTGCATTAGCTTATGGAAAAATTCCTTCGGATACTGATTCTGATTCTAATGAAGAAGTGTTCCATGTGGATCCAGTTGCTAATAAACTTCTTAAGGAATGTCATCAAAAACTCTCGGAAGCTGAAAGGACCATTTTCAGTGAGAAAGTTAAATGTGACAGACTTCGTAGTTGGAATAAATACTTGCAAGACCAACTTGATTCTGGTGGTGCAAGTGATTATCCCAACGAAATACGAAAGCTTAAAGAAGAAATTTCCGAAGGTCGAGATCGGGAAATTACTCTTCAAGCAAAGCTAGATAACTTGGAGAACATTGAGATGAACTTTTTATTTGATTCGGAACGAGAAGATCTCAAATTCCAATGTGAATCATCCAAGAATGATCTAGTTATTGCACTTGAAAATGTCAAAAGGTTGGAAGAAGAAAACTCGAGCTTAAAAGAGAGTTTTTTTAGAAATAGCAGCTCAGATAAATTAACCTCGATATTGGGAGCATGTAGAATTCATCGTGATACACGAGGATTGGGTTATGAAGGAATAGACGCTCCTAGTATTTGCAAAAGAGGTAAAAAATTTCAAAGCTAAAGATTCTTCTAAACCAAAACCTTCCACGGTTGACAAAAGTGAAGTATCTCTACCAACTGCCGATGACGAAAAGAGGAAATTCTATCAAGCTCCAAAGCAAGCACATACACATTCAGGTAACACTAAACATAACTTTTTTCATTCTACTAAACATTGTTTTTATTGTGGGAAACCAGGTCACTTGCAAAGGAATTGCAGATATCTTAAACGAGATAAAAACAGATTTGATTCTATTAAGATGACAAGATCTGATGTTCCGAATTGGAGAAAAACTGAGTTTCATAATATCAGTTCTTCTAGTATTCCCTCCAAGAAATTTCATAATTTTATTTGGGAGAAAAAAAAATATGTTGCTGCAAAATCTACTTAGAAATGGGTACCAAATAAGATCAATAAAGCAACGAGTACTATTAAGAAGGATCTCCCAGACAAGAGTTCGACAAGGGATAACATCTTAAAAAGGTATGGAACAGTTATTGAAAGTTTCAAGGAAGTTGTTAAATTCCTAGATTCCATCCATGATTTTGTTCACCTCAACACAACCTGATTGTGTTGGAAGTGCATCCTCACCAACAAGCCCTAGTAAATGCGGTGAGGATTGCAAAAGAATCGGGGCGCACATATTGTGTTTGGTAATTTTTGAATATGTGGAACAATTTATTGTTTCGAGATGAGTCTAACTCTCTTACATATCTCTCGAAATATGTGTTGGTAAGCTTTCGCTTTGGCCAAGTTCATCTTTACCTAGTGACGAAAGTCATGTTATGTTTCAATCACTTTGAAAATTGTTTTGACGAAAAATAGTTTGTGAATAACAACTATATAATAACGTCCTCTAAGAATGTTTCAATGATTAAAATGAGAGTTTAGATTATATAACCAATGATGGATATAAGCATTGTGTGGTAACACATATATGTATAAGTCCTTTTTCCTTGAACTGAAGTTTGCGAACTTTGTTGATCAAGAGAACCAGAACAAGAGATGTGAACTCAGTCCGCGAACTGGCGGAAGTTCTCGACCCGAGAAAATCTGCTGGAGTTTGAGAACTCCTTCCGGGAACTTAAGTCCGCGAACTTAAGTTGGTTATATCTAAAGGCGATTGTTTGTGAACTTATATTTATATTAACTAAGGAACGCAAAATGCAAACCGTGGCTATAAAGTTCATGAACCGATTCGAGTGAATCAAATCGTTTTTGCTTCGATTGTGTCTTGTGTAGTTACATAAGATTTCCTTGCAATTAAACAACTTTCTAACTACTTCATTCGAGTCATTTAAACTAGTTATGGTGAAAATAAATATGGTTAAATACCACACATATGATTCTTAATTACCTAACTTGATGTGTGATTGAAATTCTTATGTATAACAGGTTAGAAGCAATAATCGATGCCATTGGATGTTGGTTGTTATTGTCAAAGAATCTTTTTCATACACTTATGGTAACCATTCTTGGTGTAAATCCTTATGGAGAAGGTTATTCTTTCTTATAAGCATATCATTTCTTGTTTATACAAGTGTATATCTTAGAAAGATGATCACAATACATAATCTTCATGATTATATATTGTGTATTGTTACCATGAGATAGTTATATTGTTTCTAGCAACAAGATATCATGAGAGACTTTCAATAATTGGTTCTTAACTCGTATATCCTTGTAGGGTTTCTAAAATCCAATATATAAATCCTTATCTCTGGAGTAAGGTCACTCTTGTTGTTTTTTCGGGAATGACATCTTACGGGGGAAAGTTCTTAAATGAACTGGTGCTTAATTGCTATATCTTTGAGGGGAGAATCGGTGGTGGAACATGTAGGGGTTAACTTGTATCTTAACAAACTCCTTGATGAAGTCACTAAGTTTCGACTCTGTGATATCATCTAAAGTAAAGTTGATATGTTCTTTTTTGGTCATGAAGTACCTCCTTGAAAATTTTATGAGAATCCCACTAGTTTTCGTACCTTTTACAATTTATATTGACAAAAAGGGAGAGAATTATTTTGTAGTTCATGCTACATTTACATATGGTTTACGAATGATTATGTAAGTGTTTGAGGGTAAAAACGGTTTCTGCTGTTTTGGTAATTTTGGGTGTGTTGATGAGCGAGTTCAAACCCTAAACAAATGCACAGCACGGGAATGCTTTTAGGTTCGAGAGATCAATCTGTAAGACCCTGGCCTAAACCAAGAAATGGTCGTTCCAGATTCAATTCGGTCAAAAGGTGAAGGGTTGACCTTAGGGAGGGAAGTGAAGAAGGTGTTTGAGATCAAAATGTTGAATTATGAAGGTGTGGTTGTTTATGACTTGTATCAGAATGTTGAACTGGCTTGCAGAATGGAAGCTATCAGCTCTTGAAGGTTTCTGGATACTTGTGTTAACACTTGCGTTGTTCGTGTTTCAAAATAGATTGAATAATCTATTTATACAAGTCATTGAGTGCACCCTGATCTCTTAGGAAGCGGAGGAACTGAAGTAGCGGAGAAGTGGGTTTGTGCGGAAGGTAGTGATCATCGTGTCTCCTTTGTTATGAGGGATGATTGATCACACGTTCTCCCACTTCTCTCATTACTGATAACCGTCCGTCTTTCCTGACACGTTCTCGTGATGGACGTGTTGCACTCCGCACGTTGTAAACCACCAGACCAATACCCTAGTAAGCATCCCCCAGTTTGTGACATGTTTGATGTCTCAAATGAGTGGGTCAAGTCGTGGGACTTGCTGCGGAGAATAGCACGTGATGCTATTAGGTGAAACAACTAAGTTGTTTACGAGGCCGACATAAAATATCGTATGTATTTGATGCATGTGAAGCATCGCATCTAAGCAGCTCAATTTAATCGATGTGTATGAAGTATTATTGTTTTAGAGCCTGATTGAATAAATCGCGGATAAGCGTCTTAAAAGGATAGCAGGGTCGACCACTTTGGGTGATCGTTCGAGTGTCTTATGGGAAAACTACCATCTGGTCGATCATTTCCTGTGGAGGAGTGATGGTCGGTGTTCACAACGCCACTTTGTTAATTTTCTGAGAATAAATCTACACCGTCCGACTAAGATGGAAAAGTTGGATGGCCGTGATTGATTTGCGGCAATTGTTCAATACCGTTGACGCGATTTTTAGGGTTTGGAGGCCGATCGACCAACTCCCTTTTGAGCGAGCAATTCGAGGTGTTGTGTTTGGGTTTGAGTAGGTCGATCGACCATGTACAAAGGTAGGTTGCCAGCGAGCACGCTGACATCTCTTGGTCACCTAAAATTAAATCTAAGCCTTTTCAATTCGGCTGGCAAAGTTGGATGGTTGTGATCGATTTGCGGCAGTAGTGTGTTGCCGCAAACGTAATTTAGGGTTTCTAAAGCAACGCGTTCCCCCTACTTTGGATGAACGATTCTATTCGTTCTCAGCTTGCCGTGAGCAAGTCGATCAACCATGGGTGTATCTGGGTCGCCGGTGGACACACCAGCACTTCTTTGGTCGCTATAGATACGATCTAAGTCGTCCAACTAGGCCGGCTAAGTTGGACGGTCGTGATGCGTTTTGAGACCGTCTGTGCCGGTCTCAATTCGTTTGAGCTATTTTACGCAGCGTGAACTCCCATGTTTGGGTAAGCGATTGAGCACTCTATAGGATTGCCGCATGCAAGTCGATCGACTAAGGTACTAGTGGGCCCGCTGATGATCACGCTTGCACTTCCTTAACTGTTCGTAGGAGGATCCAAGTCGTCCAATCAGGATGGCAAAGTTGGACGTTTGTGATGCTTCTAAGACCGTTTTGAACAGTCTAGCTCGTTTGAGCTTTCTTTCAAAAGCGTGATTGCTCACGCTCGGGGTTGGCGTTTGACAACGCTGGGATGCGTATAGGCATGGTATGATCGGTTGGAGAGTTGGTGGGCCCGCCAACGGTCATCATGATAGTTGCCTATTTCCGCCAGGGCTTGGCTAGGCTTGTTGAATTGTGCGGCCAAATTGTGTGGCCGTGATCGTTTACGAGGCTAGTATGAACAGTCTAGATTTCCCTTAAGGGAATTAAACATGCTCGATTGAGCTGTCTTTTTAAAAGTGAGCCGATACGAGATTCTCTTTGTAAGAGAGTGATGTAGCCATTGTGGGTATTTTCATGCAAATCTCAATATTGGCACTTCGGGAGATTCATGCTACTCGGCTGAGAGTGAACACTTAATCGTCATGTCGTGTCAATGATGAGAGTTCGACTGAGAACATAGCATAGGAAAATATCCGGCAAGCCCATGCATTAGTGATTAATGCGATAGGTTGAATTTTATAGCATATCTAGGATCGATGCACCATTCTGATAAAATTTCATAAATATGTTGAATTACTCAATACATATATAAGTAAATAGGTTTGAACATTCATCACTTTTAAATAGCTTTTATTCCTTTGCAGGATGACAGCGCATTAAATACAGGGTTTTACAATTTTGACCCTGCACTAAAAATCACCATCAACAGTAAGTCCCCTGCTTAGCAAGTAATGATAATGGCATTGCGGGATAAGCACTAGATGGTGACGCATACAATGTAAAAGGACGAGATAAAGGAACTTTTCCCGGTTGAGCTTTGATCGATCGCCAGTAATCACCCGTGCAAGCGTGCCGGCGCGACCATGGAGTCTTGGTGGATCGGCTTCCCCTTTGGATGTTCAAACCAAAGAAGGAATTCTTCTTCCACTAGGATTCTTTAGTCATTCTTGTATAAAAGGGTGTTGACCCCTATACTCCTTCTTCCTTCTTATTGTTCCGCTTTCCCCCATCGTCGCCGGACTTTGCTGTCGCCGCTGATCGTCCGTCGTCGCACGTCCGTCAACAGTCGCCCGCCAGTCAACAACAAGGTAAGTGCTTCGTCTCTTTGTCTTCGTGTTATTTTTTTTTATGTGTGGATGTAAACCTTAATTCTTAGGTAAAACTTCCTTGAATTTGAGAAAATCATCCCTGTTATAAACGAAACTTCTTTGCAAGACATATCGTGATTAACTCCACCAGAAAATAAATAGCAGAGTAGTTAACATCACTAGTAAAACATGCAATGTACCCTACACGGATGTACTGTTTTTGTTCATTTTCCTCTTTGCATGCAAAACCTAGCTTAGGTTGCCGTCGATGCAAAACCTGTCCTAGTTTCCGGTATTGAACATAATTTCCATGGAAGGCATGCTCGCCCGTCCATCTAACCTGGCCACGACCGTTCATCCGGTGCACGACTTTTATACGGATGAAAGTCCTATTGGTCCCTGTCATACACACTCGTCTCAAGGATGACAGGATGTTCGAACATGTGACGGAGGATCAAGCATGCAATGATTTCGCTTGGTCCAGCCATGCAATTGAGATATAAATCTTTGATATACTTTTCTTAAGATTGAGTCTGGGAAAACACGCCGCCGCTTGATGATCTTCTTTATTGCATATTCCTTTCTTCAGTATCTTTGAATAAGATATTTTTTGTGGGGTTTGATTTTTTCTGGTTTTCAATCGACGGGTAATGGCTCTGTGAAGGTTTGGGTTCACTTGGTATTTTTCCTTTAAGATGGTTCAGGAAAACTTATTTTTAAGGAAAGATGCTCTTAACTGAAATTGAAAACCCTAATTATGAATGCAAGCAGTGCAATCATTTTTAGAGAAGTTACAAATATCGCATGAAAGGGGAAATTGCTGAAGGAAATACTAAAAGGAAAACACTGGAGGAGAAGATAGCACAGCGTCTTAGGTATTGAAGGGATTGATCCATCGCGAGTGAATTGTCACACCTTTCAATTTTTCGGCATTGATGAGTTTGTAGTAACCACCCAAGATAACATCTGCCACCAGATATGGCTCGTCTTCCCTTTCTTTAGGCGAATCAGGTTGATCGGCTAACTTCACTGTTACATCTCCAACTTGAAACGTGGTCGCCTTGACTACCATATCTCCAATTTGAAACGGGTTTGGGCGTTGTGCAACCACTTGATTTTTGAGCTCGTCATCTTTGACCGAGGTAGCTTCCAAATTTTTGACAAAGCACTTGAAAGGCTCATCATCCCATTCACATCTCTTAATGACGCACGGGTTGATAACTGTACCAAGTCCCCATGCTTGACCGAGAGGAGAAGTGACTGGTTGGAGAAAGGATTGTTCAATAAGATTTACTTATGTTCGGAATCTACAGACGAACGTCGACGGGATTTCTCCAGGTAATTGAGTTACATCAGTAAGTTATTGACACGGCAACATGTGATCTTCATGGTTGGATGGCTTGTTGGAAATTATTTCGGGCATCGACACCAGCAGAGGGGATACTCCTAATTTCGCTTTGTTTCCATGTACCCATGAGCGCCCCAGAATCATGTCCTAATTTGAGAGTTCTTTGACAATGTGGAATTTGTCATGTGTCAAAGCATCTCCCACCTTAATTTCAAGGTTGATGTAGCCATATGCGTCTATTGCTTCTCCTTCCAAGTTTTTGACCACATTTGGGGAAAGAGTAGCCTCCTGTTTCGAAATTCCCGAAACTCTCAGAGTCTTGATGGTAACGATGTTGAAGTCATAGGAGTCATCGATCAATGTGCTATCAAGATCGGCGTCCCTCAGATAAATCGTGGTCAGCAGTCCCCAGTTGCATATTCCAACACCGCTTCCTGAGAGAGCTTGGGATTCTGGTGTGGTTTCTTCAATAGGAAAATGTCGCTTGCCTGACACAACGCGACTAAGGGCTGCAAATATATCTTGACGCTGCGCCTTGGAGAAATAGATAATTTCGCATACATGATGCATCATGGATTGCACGGTTTTGTGAACAGAGTCCCCAGAGAGTATGCAACTCCTGACTGGAAGAGGATCTCTGTGAACTCCCTCATTGCACAGTTGAAGTTCCCCTTTCTCCACCTTTTCTTTGAAGATACGCTTTAATATATTGCAGTCACTGGTTGGGTGATGGACAAACCTGTGGTAGCGGCAGTACTTAGGATTTGCCATTTCCTCTTCAGTTGGTGGGCGCCTGATAGGAGGCAGCTTGATGGCGTCATCTTGGATCCATGCTTCCAAGAGTTTAATTACTTCTTCTATTGGGAACGGGAAATCTAAGGCATTTTCTCCGGCTTCTTGATGTTGCGTAGGAGCCTTAGCTGCATCCTTTCGCGGTGGAGCCTCCTTATGTGTTGGCATTGCGCGCTTGGATTGCTGTTCTGCCGCTGGAGCCTTCCTTTTTCCTCTTTCGCTTACCATGCTCACAGAGGGGACAGTGTTATATTGCTTGTTGATGAGGCGTCTATTTACTCGAGTTTCACGTGCATCTTCAACCTTGGATGGCCTGGTTCTTTCCAACAATGCTGGTGCTGTTGTGGCCGACCGTTTAACAGCCTCATGAAGTTCAGAGAATGTATGGAATCGCAGATTCTCCAGTAAGGTAAGGTAGATGGGAACCATGTCATTGATGCAAGAATCCACTTATTGTTGTTCGGTCACATTTGGGTCGTGACAATCCAGCGCTTGAATTCTGAATCTTTTGACATTGTCATTTGGATGTTCATTGTTTCGTTGAAACATCCTTCCTAAATATGAGAAGGTAATTTGCTCAGACACAAAGAAGTACTTCTTGTAGAAAGACGTAACCATGTCACCCAAGTTGGATATGTTGTTTGGTGCAATGTTGTTATACCATGTATATGCTCTTACGGTAAGTGACTTCGAAAACTCCTTCAAACGGAGAACATGATTGTATTCGTGCTTGCCCAAGGATTCCAAAAATCGAGAGACATATTCACGCACATTACCGGTGTCGTCATACAGGGAGAATTGAGGAGAAGAGTATCCTCTCGGAAGAGGAATCATTTGTACTTCAGGAGGATATGGGGGTTGATGTTGATGCATGTCCGCAGAATCGCTTTTGTCTCGGTTTCAAAGAAGTCGTTCCAAATCTTCTCGTGTTTCAAAACTAGATGGTTGATTCCTCTCCGCTGGAGCTCCTGAACGAGTCTCTTCATCTACAAAGGTTGGCTCTGCTGAGGTATCAACGCCAGGAGTATTGAAGGTGTTCCTCATTGTCTCTGGTTGGCGTGATTCCTGTGGAGTGTCTTGAGGAAAATAAGCACCTCTTTCTGAGTCGAAGCCATGTCCGTCTGAGCTCTATCAAGAACTTCATGTCTTTCCATCAAATCAGCAATGTTAATATGGGATCGGCTTCCTCTGGATCCCCAGTTTCTCGTCCTGATGGTGGAGTAGCAGCGGCGCTGGTGACGGTTGGAGGTGTCACACTTGAAGAAACGTTGGGGGTGGCGGAAGAAGCTCTGGCTCTAGTGACCGGAGGTGTAACGCCTGAAGGAACATTTTCCGCGTCGCTGGTGTTGACAGGTGGCGTGTTAATGCCACTAGAAGGAACGTTAATACCGAGAGTAATTTTAGCGCTAGTGTTTTCAGGGTTTGTTGCTGATCCGGACCTGAGTTCTACCATCTTGAGATCGGGATTGAAAAATGAAATTTAGAAATTGACAATGCAACCGAGAGATTAATCTCCCACTGTGGTCGCCAATTGTTTGTGGGTGAAAACTGTTTCTGCTGATTTTGGTAATTTTGGGTGCGTGGATGAGAAAGGAATCTAAACCCTAAACAATGCACTGCACGGGAGTACTTTTGATTCGAGAGATCAATTTGTACAATCCTGGCCATTCCAGGCTTGCTTCGGTCACAAAGTGAAGGAGAAAGGTTGGTCTTAGAGAGGGAAGCGAAGTGAGTGTTGAGACCAGAATGGTTAATTCTGAAGATGTGGCTTGTTTTAAGACTTGTATCAGAAAGTGGAACTGGCTTGCAGAGTGAAAAGCTATCAGTTCTTGGTGATTTCTAGATACTATGTTGTTGCCGACCAAAAACTTGTTGTTTGGTGGAAAATAGGTGAAGCCTATTTATACAAGTCATATTTAAACGTAACCTAGTCTCGTAGGAAGTGGGAACGATTGGATGATGGAAGAGTGAGTAACGTATAACCGTCAGAAGCCCATGCTTCCATGATGAAGGAAGTGGATCCGTTTACACCCGTTAATTCTTGCCGCCACTAATTGTCCCACTTCATGACACTTTTTTATAACGGACGTATTGCACGCCGCACGCTGTAAACCTCCAGACCAATACCCTGATGAGTATCCCCCAGTTTGTGACATGTTTGATGTCTCGAGTATTTTCGTGGAAAACATGTAGCAGGTTTCTATGTGCGGCAAGTCAAAGTCAAGAGTCTTGCCGCAGGAAAATAGCATGTATGCTATTAGGCACGTCTTGGTTGGTCGCCTAAAACTTGCCACAAGTCCGTCAGTTCGGTGGCGAACTTGGATGGCTGAGATTGTATCTCATGAGGAAGGGTAGCCGTTGATTATGGCTACCTTCTGTTGGCGCCTGGTAATGGCACAGTGGCGTTTTTGGTGTATGCCAGTGGCACTGCGGCATGACTGGTGTAGCTCGTGCATGCCAGTGGCACAGTGGTATAAGTGGTGCCGGGCGTAGCCATGGCCACGAGATTTAAGCGGTTGACCGCCTAAAACTTGCCACAAGTCTGTCAGTTCGGTGGCGAATTTGGATGGTTGAGATTGCATCTCATGAGAAAGGATAGCCATTGATTATGGTCGTATCTTGTTGTATAGCAAAGTGGTTCCCTTGGCATAGTGGCGTCTGGCGTAGCCATGGCATAGCGGCATGCCAGTGGCGTAGCCGTGGCAGCTGTTTTGGCATATTGGTGTTAGACCCAAATATGGCTCTGGCAACATTGGCCCTGTTTCTAAGTTAAACTTAAGGCCTTAGGAGAATCACTTAACCTAGTTGGCATGGCGACTTTAGCTAAACTAGGGTTTGGCGTATCGAAACCTTAAATAGCACGTGCGTTGCGGCACGGTGGCGTGGTTGACATAGCTGGCGCATGTCAGTGGCACGATGATGCAAGTAGAACCTGGCGTAGCCATGGCCGCTAGATTTTGGCACATTGGTATTAGACCCGAAATGTGGCGTGGAAACATTGGCCTTGTTGACACATCAATCCCAATGCTGTGGGGAACGTTACTTGGCTTGGTTGGCGTAGAAACTTTGCCTAAATTAGGTTTTGGCATGCTGAAACCCTAATTAGTGTGTGTGGCATGCAGACGCGGCATGGCGACACTTTTTGTGCAAATAGTGCCATAGTTGTGCCAAAGGAACTGTAGCAAGGCCATAGTATGGAAACGACCACAGGAGTAAGGATTGCCGTGGGTGGCTATGATATGGCGCCATTCCTAGGGCTTCCTGGGTCCCACACGGATGGTGGCATGTTGTGGGGTCGAAGTGGCATAATTTTTACCACGACTGGAAATTAGGGCTTTGGTTAATGCAGAGTCGTGCTTCTCACTAGAAAACCCTAATTTAAGCATGGCGTTGGCCACGAACATGAGGTAGGTTAGCACGCATGGCACTATTTATGGTATGTTTTGGCATGCTGCCACAAAGTGGCATGTTGGCATGCTGCTCATCTCATTGGCGCAGCATGGCACGTTTGGCATGTTGGCGCGCTTTTTGGAAAGCCAATTGGCTTCTTGACCATCTGGCGCAGTTTCCCCTTTTTAACACTATGGCAAGTTTAGAGCAACCTGATTGGTCAGAAAAGAGGGTCGGCCAAGCATGGGCGTGGCTACACTTCTGGTGTGAGTGTGGCGGATTTAGAGCGACCTGATTGGTCGATGGGAAATGGGGCCGACAAGTATGGGCCCAGCCACAACTTATGTGCGTGTGGCGGGTTTAAGGCGACCTGATTGGTCGAGGGAAATAGGGCCGGTTTAGGATGGGGCATGGCCGATGGAAAATGGCGTCGGCTGGCTTAAGGCATGGCCACGCCTCTCTTTGCTGCTTCTCCTATCGTGCGGCTCCTTTTTTTCTGATTCTGGGCAAGATTTTGCACCTACTAATCCATGGAAGATTAATCACCTAGTTTGCCTAAGCTTAATTTCGACAAGAAAGGTATGATATACTGCGCAAGGCGCAAAACCCTAACTTTTGCAAATTAATCAGGGTAATTTATTGAATTAGATGTGTTGACGCAGAGTTCTTTTAAGTTCATTGCTAGAGAGCAGCATGTTTTCTGATTGAATACGTTATGCAAAAACCTTATACTTGATACTTGGAAATTCGTGATACTCTGCTGCGACTGAACACAAATTGTCATGCCATATCAACATTAAGGTTTCAGCCGGGGAACATAGCACAGAAAGCATTGAAAGAAACTTATATTAAGTGAATATAGGCAAGGTGCCAAAATTTACAGAATATCTTTGTTGCTACATGCACCGTTATGGGTAAATTTCATAAGAAAATATTGAGTTGCTCAATGAATGTGTCGGTGAAGAGGTTGAACACTCATCACTTTTACATGGCTTTGTCTCTTTGCATAGTGACGGCCTATTAAATGCAGGGTTTTACAATTTTAGCCCCGAATTAAAAGCCACCAACAACACCTGTATCGAAACAACACCATAATCGGAAAGTAAATTCACTCCATTAGTTTTCGATTATTATAATCGTTAGGTTTATTTTATATTGCGCTTCCAATTATTGTATGTGAAGAAAACTTTGTTTTCTGTATCCAAAAAACACCATAATCGTAAAGTAAGTTCACTTATAAAATTTCTGATTATGATAAACGGAAGCTTGTGTAGCCAAATAAACGACCGATTACCCATAATCGGTAAAGATTTTAAATTAATTTCCTTCTGATTACAGCCATTACATAAAGTTCAAAATACCTTAACGTTACAATCATGTTAATAGTACCTAAATCCATACTTTTACAATCACTTAAAAGTATTAAGAAATATCATAACTTCCAGTGACCATTGAAATTGTCCCTCTTTATTTTGTAACATCCTTCATGTTCAAATCGTTTCCTGTAGAGGTCCACATACCGACGATCGGCAAGATTTCTCTGAAATTACGAATGAGTAACAAGTTAGTACTAAATAATGTTTATGTGAGCCAGAGTTATAAAGATACTTACTCGTTTTTCATAGGTCCACCAAGGAAAAGCGTTCCTAACAAATCGTTCCTCATCTTAAAGTTTGTCAATCTCGTTATCGAGCGCATTCTTTCTCATCTTAATGTCATTGGATGATCTTCGAATTTGATTACCATCTAACGCCTCAAATACCATTAACATACGATTCCATAACTGCTCTTCGGATTCTGATTTGTGGATCTTGTGAACACGATCATGAGTAGTTACCACAACGTACGCTCTATAAATAGCACAATTCTTCTTCGCAAAAGCAATATCCATGTTTTTGTTTTCAAAATTAGAATTGAAGAGAGGAAAGAGTTTGGTGCAAATGGGTTGATAGATATGAGTTTCTTTATATAGGTTTATGGACCAACGACTCTTTTTCTTTTTCCAAAAAACTCCAACGGGTATTTCATCAATTAGGTTTAAACTGCAACGGCTATTTTGACGAAGGTTGAATCTGGGGCTACTTATAATCGGTAGGTTTATAAGTTATATGATCTACCGATTATGGCAGATTTCAAAATTCATCAAATGAAGGATTTAAGAAAAATCACATTTTGGGGCAACCCATAATCAGGAGGTTTTATAACCTACTTAACTTCCGATTATGGCTACATCCAAAACACAGACCAAATGGTTATGGTTGGCTCTGTATCTTCAAAACACACTATGGGAGATTTCAAAATTCATCAAACAAAGGATTTAAGAAAAATCACATTTTTGGGAAACCCGTAATCGGAATATAAATTAAATACATTAACTACCGAATATAATAATCGGTAGGTTGCTTAACCTACATAGCATCCGATTATGGATACATTTGATGTATCGTTAGCTTCGATCTCGGGTGATTCTCCGTTTTCTTCCATAAAGCGTCGTCTAGGGTTTCATCTTCATGAAAGTTTGGATCATTCAACATATAACCCAAATCGTCTTCTCTAAACGGTAGGGAAGATTGATCTTCAACAAGTTGACGTTCTTCTTCTACCGATTATAAAAAGGCATACACACATTAATCGGTAACTACTAAGTCTATATTTACTACCGATTGAGGTGTTGATTACCGATTATTGGCCGACCAAAGGGAGGCCTTCTATATGATGACTCTTTGTATTTATGTCCTTCACGAAGTTTGTCCCAAGAAAAAAAATCGGATTACAATTCAATAATATCGAGATTCAAATCAACATAATCAAACAAATTAATCACAAACTTATTTCATATATAACCTAATAAACAGATTTCCAGTTCAAACTTACTGAGAAAATTCATCAGATCGAGCAGATGATTCGGATTTAAACATATTACAGCAGCAGAGAAACGGGTAAAGAAGATGAACTGTTCGAATAAGGTCTTTATTGGATCCGACCCGATGGACCACATTCAACCTACATTTAAGAAAAACAAAAAAACAATGAACAGAGAACAAATTTTTTATCAAATTTCTTGAATTAAAATCAACTTTGCAAATACCAATCATTCACGCTCACCCATTTTGCAAAATTCCCATAATATCTTCCATCAAATCATTTTGATTTTAAGAAATTAAAAAAAAAAACAGAGAAAGAGATGAACAGTGGACGAAAGTTACCATCAATATTTTTCAAGAAACATCAATTTATACCCAAAATCATTTTCTTCCCAACATCAGTGATTCACATTCACCCTTTTCGCCAAATTCCTATCAGATCCGACGAATTTGCAATCACTTGGAGCAAAATCATCAATTCTCTAATCACCTTTTCTTTCACAAAGTATCGGCCATTGACTTACAGAGCCTCCATCAAGTGGTGCCTGTGGTTGTGGAATGAATCTGCAATCACTTGCTGCCCCATCAAAATATCATCCATAAACCATTGATATTGATAAACATACTGCAAACTTCCCATTAATCAATTCTACCTTTTTATGAAGGAGGAGCTGATCTATAACAACATCAATCGTTAAATACTTGACATTTATCTTCATTTTCATCCAACCAGACAACAATACAAATACCCATTACTCTCTTTGCATGTGCAACCATCTTTTTTAAATCACACAGAAGAATTGAACTGATTAAGGATTTGATTACCCTTGTTAATCAAAGAACAAGCGACAAAAGGAGAAGATACGTGTAGAAAAGGGAGAATTAGGCTAAAGGCCCCACCCATGGATAACCCATAATATGAGGCCCCTAGTTAAAATAATTTCAAAATCAGGCCCCTAATGAAAAATAAATTGTAATAGAAGTGGAAATGACCAGAGTAACCTTGACTATATAAGTAGCCTAGGTTTATTCTTTCGGAGAAACCTTGCATTTTAGGAGAGAGAAACCAAATCTCAGATGAAGAAAACTGCAGAAAAAAAATTGAAAAATTCCAAAAATTCGAAAACTGAAATTTCAGATTTGCAGATCGAAGAAAGGGGAACCAAAAACAGGTAGATTGCCTATTGAATCTTCTTCTTCATGCAATATGTTTTCTTCTTCTTCGTGTTTTCGATTTGTTTTTGATCTGTTTAATCTCAGTCGTTTACTTCGATTTTCTGCTGCATTTAATTCGTTTTTTGATTCATTCTCGATCTGTTATTTGATGTATTATCGATCTGTTTATTTCAGCCGTTTATTGATTAAAGAACAAGACAGAGAAAGAAGAAGAAGACGGAGGTAGGTTTTGAATCTGTTTTCAGAGTTTTTTTTTTATTTAGAGAGAACTGAAAGTGAAAACTGATGCACATTGAGCATCGATTGATGTTTTCTCAGTTTTCCCTTCTTCAATCTGTTTTCTCAAAGAACATCAATCGATATTTAGGAAATTAACACTACTGCCTGTTTTTGATTCAGTTTAAAATGTTTAAACTGCAGATTAAGGTTCAATGATGCAAGGAAGAAGAAATCCTCCTGCCTTAAGAGGTGTGTGTTGTTATGATATCATGCATGCTAGTGAAACTATATATGTGATTGTTGTGATATCATCTTATAATGTAATGTCAGAGCTTTTGAATGTGTAACTATACAAACAAGGGCATGTGCAACCATAAGTTACACATTCAAAATCTCACCACTGACTGTATAGTGGTTTGTATATTGGGTGTGTAACTTGTAGTTACACATTTAAGATCTCCAAATAAGCATATGTAACTGTAAGTTACACATTCAAGATCTCACCAGTAACTTGCCAAGGGGATGTGTAACTATAAGTTACACATTATGAATATCATTTGTTGATCATATGTTATGTATATGAATGTGTAACTAAAAGTTACACATGCTGAATGTCACCAGTAATGCCCGTGAATGTGCAACTTTACAAAATGGTGCATGTGTAACTACAAGTTACACATGATAATCTCACCATTAACTTGACAATTTCCTGTGTAACTTGAAGTTACACATGCAAAATCTCACCACTGATTTGCCAATTGCCTGATGCAAAATATCAACTATGACTGTATTGTATTTAAATAGTAGTTACACATCAAAAAGTTTAGGTTACACAACACATAAATAGAATGATTCAGTTTGTGTACTTGGCAAATAAAAATTATTTGTAACATGAATTTGATTTTGAAGTTAAAAGGGAGTGTATTTGATAAGTACACAACATACTGACTCATGCTAGTTTTGTGTGTGATGTGTACAGGAAAGTTAAGGCAATCGTTGAATGCATAAAATATTTGGTAAAGATAATAAAACTTATAGGCCTGACTGATAGGGCTCAAAACTATCTTAGGAGAGCTGCTTACGGTGAGCTCGTACTTATGTATTACAATGAATACAACGAAGTTGAACCAAGTACAAAAAATAAAATCAGTACCAACAAACACGGTGTCATGAAGCTAGTGAATTGCTTTAATATAGATTGTGAGACACCATGTTCCTTCAAGTTTGGTGATGATAAGTTTATGGAATCTACACCGGCAAAGTTAGTTGGCATATTTTGCATGCAAAGGATTGGAAGTAGAAAGGGTCAAAAGCTGATAAAGAACTTTTCTCATCGTGATATGGAAGACAACCTTTTATACAACAAGTTCTTCACTGATATCAAAACTACAACACATCAGACGACGGTGACTAAGAAGAACATCATAGAGAAGATAACAGAACTTATGAATGACATAAATGCTAGAGAGAGAAGAAGAAAAGTTGATGAAAAGAATTTAGTTTGTTTGATTGGTTTGTATCTTTGTTGTGTATTATTTTTTGGCGACATAAATGCTAGTGGAGTGAATGTGCGATATCTTAGTATCGTTGAATCATATGATACAGTGCTCAAGGTGTCGTGGCCAGATTTAATACACGAGCACTTGTTTGACGAGATTCTGACTAATGCTAATTGTATGTCAAATGTGAAAGCCTGTGTGCAATACCTACTGGTAAGCTTGTGTGTAATTTCTATTTCAGAAGTTTTACTGTTAAGTTGTATGTATTTTTTGTTCGATCGACTGATTTAATTTATATGTTGCAGATATTGTTTGTTGAACATGCACCAGAAGGCTTAATCCAGAAAGTTGCGAACCACGAAGAAGATATCCCACGGGTTGGAAGGTGGGACGTACGCCAGATTTCATATTACATTTCTAGTGCAAACATGACAGAGTTTTCAGTAAGTGTTATATGTTAGTTGCTTTATATTCTTTTGTAAATTTATGGTACTGTAAGTTAGATATAAGTTGGACGTCATCAAAATTGTCATGTGTAGCTATAAGTTACACATGCAAGTATGCTTGTGTAACTTGTAGTTACACATGCAAAAGATAACCCAGTAAGTTCAAATTTTATGTGTAGATATAGGTTACACATACAAAAGTGCTTATGTAACTTTAAGTTACACATACAACTGAAAATTTTTACATTTAGATTGTTTAACTGTTTTTGCAATCTTTTTTAACCTCTCCATTTGTTAATTGCAGCCAACTGCTAGCTTTGTCAAGGAGTTTTCACATCTTGAAAAGCAGATTGGTATAACAACCGTGGTACCAAGCAAGGACGATCTGCAAAGGTGGCTGCGAGAGCAAACCATTGAGAATGGACAACTGAAAGAGCAACTACAAGCAAAGAAAGAAATGTTTGATGCGGTGCACAAAATTGCTAGAGAAGGGATAAAGGATGAGGACCTTTCCACAACACAAAATTACAAGAAGCACATTATATGTTGCGAGATAATGAAAGCAATGGGTATTGAACCTTACGCAGTGACCCAAGAAGAGTTTATGCAAAAAGAAGATGCACAAGGCCTTGGAGGGACTGAGCATCAAAAAACTCATATTGATCCTACTACAGAGTGCGAGAAAGAGGGTGACCAAGACAAAGATGACGGGGAAACTAACTTCCATGAAGAGTGTAAGTGGTTTGTTCTTCGTTCGTTTTTTTTTTTTAATTTAACATCATCGTCTTCATTATAAATTAAAAAAACTTTTATATTATCTCTCATTTCGATCCTTTTGCAGTTCTATGTATCAGTCTTGCAGCTGGAAATACACCCAAAATTTTGCAAGTTGAAACTGCTGCAGAGCAGCGCAAAACACCTCTAAGAACATACAGTTCAAGTATGAAGAGTGTGACAAAAAGCCATACGCCAAAGAGGCTCGTTGCAAAGAAGAACTCCACTCCTGAAGAGAACAAACCATCTGGTGAAGATGTAACTACAAATGTCGATGAGTCATTGACATAAAAGCCAACGGATGAACAGACACCTGCAACTTTTGATGGTATCTTGGTTAGCACTTTTGATGACAGTTTTACATAAACTCAGCCAACAAAGTTTGACCAGTCTTTGGTGGTAAGTTCTACAACCCAGGAAGGTGACAATCCTGAGCCATACAGGTTGATGCAAATAGGACCTAATGGTAATATGATGGATACTGAAATGTGAAAAATACTACAACCCCCTACTATATGGGTTCAACATATAGAAACCCAACAAAATGGATCCTTCATTGTCAACTCCATACTTTAAGAAAATGCTACTACTAGGCCCAAAATATCAAATTTTCTTCAGATCTGGCCCATAATTAATTATTATGGATTTTAATAATACCAAGACTTCCCTTTAGTATATATAGGTAATAAAACTAGGTCTAAATTTCATTTTCAGTTTCATTTTATTTTTCACTTTCTCTCTCTCATTTTGTTTTGCTCACTTCGGATGAAGAAACAGGTCGTGAAGAAACGATTTCTAAGCGAAATTTTCAGCGAAAAATGGTTTCAAAACCTAGATCTAAGCTTTATAAACAAAGATCCTGATTATCTAAACATGAATTCGACATCAACATCACTTGTTCTTCGGAGATTCAATGAAACGCAATAGAAAATGAGTGAATATCATCATCAACAACAACTGAATCTGAAGATTCTCCCAGAAAATCAGACGAACAGGTAACATTTCAATTCAATTATGAGATTTCAATTGAATTGGTTGATTCAATTCTGAGATTTCGAATTTTTATTTTCTGAAAAATCATTTGGGAAACTTTAATAGTTTGATTTCAGTTCAAATCTGTTATAGAAATCATAGTCAGTGTTAGATCTGTTATAATCTCACCTCTATTTTACTTTTGAGAGAAAATTTTCACAGAAAATTTAAAGAAAATTTTCTAGGGTTCTTGAACAGAGTTCGATCTATCTTTTAACCTCTCATCTCGATCAACAATCGATTTTCAAATTCGAAATATGTGAATCATTATCCGTTTTACCCGTGCATTTGATATGAATTTCATTTACTTTAATTTTCGAACTGATTTGAGCTCATCTTTCATGGATTTTGTTCTTTGCAGATTGTTTTAAGCTCAATCTATATTGGATTTGGTATTAAGTAGAAGCCATGAAGAATTTTTACAGTTGGTGGCTGCAGAGAAGAGAAGATTGAGATCTTTGTGGTTGACTATGCTGAATTTCAGGCAGTGAAACAGATAATGGTTGCAATTAAAGCTGCATAATGGACTGGTGGTGAGATTAGATATATGCTTAGGTTGCAGTTACAAAGTTCAGGTGTAAGCTAGTAAGGCAGCAGGACGAGCTGCAGTGATGATTGAGTTTAATTGACTGAATGCTTTGAGCAGATCCAAGAAAGCATAGGCAGTGAAACTGATGGTGGTTGCAATTGAAGTTGCAGAATGGACTTGGTGGTGAGATTAGATGTATCATGAGGTCTGTCTCTCTAAATCTGAGGCCATTGCGCCTTATTCTTCTTCTAGGTGGCACACAACAGGTACATTTATGTTTCTTTTTTAATTCTTTTCGTGTACCTGTCCTTCTATTCTCGATTGTCTATATAGCCCTTATAAAGGTAATACATCTATTCCAGGTTTATTATATGAAGTGAAAGGCTGTCATAAATAAGCCCTATTCACTTGTAATATTGGATGCTAAGTATGTTGTACTAGGTTTTCGGTTATTCAAACTTGAAATCATAGTTTTCGTTATCTTCAGGCAATATACAAAAGAAAATCTTATAAGGAAAAGAGCATTATTATTGTTTTTAGTTCTTCTACCACAAAGGTATATAACTTATAGATGTGTAACTTCTAGTTACACAGGCTAATTAGATGTGTACACATGCTAATTAGATGTGTAACTTTTACTTACACATACTGATTGAATGTGTATTTTTCACAGAATCATTTAAATCACTCTCAGACGATAATCGGATCAATATTATAATAGGCTTGTGTTTTGCTTTCTCAATTAGTTTTGGTGCACTAAATGATATCTGAATTTGTCTTTTAACTTGTAAGCATTGTTCTATTCAGTATGCGAAATTGATAAGGTTTAGCTTGTCTTCTTAATGGTTTATAAATATAGTTGAATCGGGTCAATTCAAATCAAAGTGACATGTGCAGATGATGAAGTTAATTTAATATTTCTTCACTTTGAACTTAATGGGGTTGTTTCATCACTTCTCCTTGAGGATCAATTCAATTTTCTGAGGCACAGTCTTCGAAATTTATGTGCTTTTGTATTTTGAAGTCACATGTCTGAACTGTGTATTCATTTGAACTTTATATTAGGAAGAGAAATGTCTATTTGTTGTAAGTTATCTTACCTTTTTTGGATATGTAACTATTAGTTACACGTGCTAATTAGATATGTAACTTTTAGTTACACAAGTTAAATGGATGTGTAGCTACTAGTTACACATGTTAATTAGATGTGTAACCTATATATACACATGATAAAACGCAGTTTACACAAGATGTGTAACTGCAGTTTACACAAGCATTGTATATATGTAACTGCAGTTTACACAAGATGTGAAGACGTTGAGGTGAAACTTTATTTCAAGCAGTGTGCGTATGAGACGCAAGTAGTGCTGAGCTTCGATGCTCGTGTTGTTGGAAGTATACTGTGAAGACATTGAGGTGAAATTTTATTTCAAGTTTTTTTTTTACTTTTTGTTCTTTATTAAACAAGAGGTTATTTACTACTTTTCAAGTGTTTTTCATCTTTGCTTTGCATTTTTGTTTTTTCTCCTGATTTATGATTATTGAAAAGCTAATTTGAACATGAACTTGTGACCCATCGATTGTTTATGTTGAGGTAAATATTTGAGTTTTTTCGTGGTAAAATGTTATTAAATGGTGGTTGTATACTTTATAGGATGAACAAGTATTTCGATTGTTTACTTGAAATGAGGATGGTTAGTTCTGTTATTGCAATGTCTGGGGATTATGTATCTCAATACCGATTGAGGCTTTGTTGTACATTTTATGCTGCTGGCATTTTTTTGGACAGTTCATGTGTTGGCTTATGGAGTATCTACCTTAAACAGTGCAGTTGCTTGTAAGAAATGCTAAAAGGTCAGTCTTGTGCCTTATTATACATTTCATGTAGTTTTTGAAACATTAAACAAAATAAGCAAAATGTAAATGTGCTAGGTAGGAGTAATAATTAGCGGATATATTTGTCGAATTCTTTGTATTGTGTTGCGTCTTCGGTAGCTGAATAGATGGTATATGAAGACCTCTAGTTTTCATACATTGTTTCTGCTACATAATTTTTTGAAATGTTACTTGCTTACACAGGAAAAGCATATCTTAGAATGTGAATGGTGACTACTACATTCGTTGACACTGATGTCTTTGAAGCTTGTTAGTTTTGATGCTTTGATGACTTTTTTTGCCAGAGGTACACAATTAGGCTCAGTATTTGCTGATCACATAAGTCATATGTATGTGTAATTCCTAGTTACACATGCTATATGCATGTGTAACTTCCAGTTACACTATCCATATGCATGTGTAACTCTTAGTTACAGATGCTAGATGCACATGCAAAAAGTGTTATTCTAATTTTTGGTAATTTTATTAACAAAAAGTTGATTCATTTTTCATGAAATATTATATGCAAGGTTCTATAGAATCTGAGAAACTATTATATGTTCTATATACACTGAAATTATTTTTGTGTTCTACGGATACAGGAACCTTAGTCATGGTTTGCTTATTTGTGGTATTGGTCTCGCTGGAACTGGAGTGGACGCTGAATACACAAGTCAGATGCATGTGTAACTCTCAATGACACTAGATAGACGCATATGTAACTCTCGATTACACTAAACAGATGTGTGTGTACATTCTAGTTACACATGCTAAAAAATTGTTGTAAACGAATATTAAAGTAATACATGTATTTTTTTTATGTTTTCTTTTTGATGTCTATTTTTTGTATATATATACAAGTGTAACTGTGCATTACACATGTCATAAGGATGTGTAACTTCTGGATACACATGCCATATGCATGTGTAACTTCTGTTTACACTTTCGCACTGTACTTTAATAATTTCGGGCCTAGATTTAATAATTTTGGGCCTAGATTTAAATTATATTTAATTACGGTCTTGACAATGTACATAAGGGTATCCAGGTCTTTAAATAATTCGGGGCCTAGATTTAAACTTCTTTGAATTAAGGGCCTCATATTATGGGTTACCCATGGGTGGGGCCTGAGCCTAATTTTCCCTGTTGAAATAACTACAATATTAGATGAGGTTGTTAGCGACATCAAAGAAAGTGAACATGGAGCAGCACTGATGGAGAATGCAGAGCCTAGCTCAACTGGTAAGAAATACTCCTTATGTAACTTGTTAAAAAAAAATTCCCCTCTCTGTTTTGTTTGTAATGCAAGTGTCACTTGAATTTACACATTGTAAAGGCATGTGTAAGTTGAATTTACACATGATGTTTTTTGATTATTCGATCTGTTTTTGTTGTTGCACAACTCAAAATCAATTGAACATTGACAGTGATCAAATGATGGAGAATGCAGAGCCTAGCTTAACTGGTAACAACTATTCCTTGTGTAACTCTAATTATTATTTTTTTCCTCTCCTCACTTTTGTTTATAATGCAAGTGTAAATTGAATTTACACATGTTGTGCAAGGCAAGTGTGGATTTCTGTTACACTTTCTATGAAAGGAAAGTGTAACTTGAGTTTACACAAGTTGAGCATGTGCAACTTTTTTTTTTGACACTGCTTATTTTTGTTGTTGCACAGCTCAAGCTCAGGAGAACATTGGTAGTAGTGAAATTACTTTTAGCCTTGGCCTAGGTAAATCTCCAAAACCCATCGGAGAACTAATCAAGGAAGCTGAGAACAACCAAATACAATGACGAGTTTTGAGGAATAGAACAATTGAAAAACAAGATCTGAAACCGTATGAAAGAAAGCCAAAGAAGATTAAGAAGAATACTAATGAAGAGACAATGGATGCAGTTAGAGAAGAAGAAGTACAAACAATGGCTACAGTTCCAGAAGTAGAAGAAGAAAGAATGGCTGAGGTTGCTGAAGAAGTGACGGGACAATGAGAAAGGATGTGAAAGGTTCATAAGTTATCGAAAAGCTGGATGGCGAGAAAAAGAAGAAAGAGCTTGAATATTTCAATACTCATCGCAAAACTTAAGTTTCTATAACCAAAAATCATAATCATGCTTGATTCTGTTATGGTGTTTAAATGTAGTTTTTAATATTTAAAGTTGCATCTTAATACTTGATTTTGTTATTTTAATGTTTCCTTCTTTCTAATGTAGAGACATTGCTTGGATAGAATACGAAGATAATGGTAGCATGCTCTTTAACATAACTGGAGAACTAATGCTCCAGCTTAGTGACAAAGAATCCTACTTGGAGTCAGAATTCCTTGATTTCTACATCAGCAGGTTGAGGACAAAGATGAACTCAAACAGTAAGTATGAACAAGTGATATTCCTCTCGCCTAAAGCATATGTAAATAATTCCACTCGCCTAAATATGCTTGCATTTATAATGTGTAATGGGTGTTGTAAGATTATGATAACATGCTAAAATTTTTTGATGTTGGCAAAATGTGATGTGTGATCTGAGGTTACATATGTATTTGTAATGTGTAACCTAAAGTTACACATGCATTTATAATGTGTAATCTAAAATTACACATTCTTTTTTTTCCAAGTGTACAACCCATGGTCTCATGTGTAACTTCTGTTTACTATTATCACTTTTGCATTTGTAACTTTTGGTTTAAAATGCGTGTTTCATATTCAAAATGGTTTTTGCAGATATCTTACCTGACCGATTACAGTGAATTCAAGAAATTCTGGATTCCTAAGCTTGTCAAGGACTATTACAAGTGCAAGAACAGAGCAGTCCGACTATTCACCCCAATGTGCAACAACAACAATCACTACACACTGCTGGAGTATGACTTGAGGAGAAGTGATCCTTGGTCCCACATGAACTCGTCAGACGTAAAGGAACTCAGGGGTGAACATTACACGTAAGCCAAGAAATATGCATTTGCAATAACTACAGAACTGAACTTCCAATGTCCTCTTGAGTTGAATGATAAAGCCAAACCTCTCGCTTCGCCGAAACAAGGTTCAAATCCCGACTGTCTTCTTTTTGTATGCATTTACATGAAGATCAGGATGAAGAATAGACAACTTGACAAAAAACCAACCTCACATGTGCTGAGATGGTTGCATGACAAGGTGAACTGCATGAGAGGAAGCATGCTTTACAAGATTCTTTTGAATCCATCTATAAATGTGTAAAGCAGTAATTTGGATTGCAAAAAAGTTCTATACTTGCAAATATTTTGTTAGTTCAAGCTGTTGTTAGACTTGCAATACGTTGTTGAAACTTTTAAATTTCGTCAGATACTAGATTTTAGCAGTTCTTCGATTTGCAAACTTCTATACTTTTGGATTGAAATTTCTTGAATTAAAAACTTTTATACTTTTGTTAACTACAAGTTGTTAGTAGAGCTGCAAAAATATCTTGTTAGAACTTTTCTGTAGTTTTTACAGGTTTCAGAAGTATGCAACAGGTTAAGTAACTTATAGTTACACATATAATTAAGATATGTAACTTGAAGTTACATGTGTTAAGTAACAGGCTAATAGTCAAAAAGGCTGGTAATTAAGATGTGTAACTTGAAGTTACATGTGTTAAGTAACAGGGTAGTTGTCAATGTAAAGCAGTAATTTGGATTGCAAAAAAGTTCTATACTTGCAAATATTTTGTTGGTTCAAGCTGTTGTTAGACTTGCAATACGTTGTTGAAACTTTTAAATTTCGTCAGATACTAGATTTTAGCAGTTCTTCGATTTGCAAACTTCTATACTTTTGGATTGAAATTTCTTGAATTAAAAACTTTTATACTTTTGTTAACTACAAGTTGTTATTAGAGATGCAAAAATATCTTGTTAGAACTTTTCTGCAGTTTTTACAGGTTTCAGAAGTATGCAACAGGTTAAGTAACTTATAGTTATACATATAATTAAGATATGTAACTTGAAGTTACATGTGTTAAGTAACAGGCTAATAGTCAAAAAGGCTGGTAATTAAGATGTGTAACTTGAAGTTACATGTGTTACGTAACAGGGTAGTTGTCAAAAAAGCTGAAAATGAGTAAAGTAACTCATAGTTACAAATTCAATTAAGCTACCAATGCAATTAAGACAAGCTAAATGCTAAAATAACAATGTGTAAGTAATAGTTACACATCCATATTTTGTAAGTGTAAACCAAAGTTACACATGTATTTCCCTTATGTGTTCAGAAGACACACACTGGGGATAGAAACACATTTCACCTGTGAACTCACAAAATATAAAAACTTAATATAAAATATGAATAAATGATCCTTGCACATAATCAAAGTTGCAGAAAAATAAAAAAGTTTGGTCGATGCAAACCTACATGAAGGAAACTAAAAAAAACAAATAATCCAAGACAAATAAAAAAAACCACACATAAACCTATACTCCCAGAAATGAACTTTGATAACTTCAAGCTAAGGGGCGTGTACTTCGGAGGATTCTTACAACTTTCCCTATTGTGACCAGCTTCCTTGCAATTGCTACAATGAACTTTCCTCTTTGCTTTCTTTTCACCTTTGCTTATAATCCTTTTGCCTTGGGGTCTACCTGGTTATCTCTTTATGACAGATGGAGGGTTGATGGTGTTGTCTTTGTCAATATCAACATGCCTGTTGTAGTTGAGAATTGGCTGGATGGCATGCAAATAAGACTTCCTATAATAGTCGCTTGTAAAGTACGGTGAAATGAAATCAACGGATTCACGTTTAATCTTTCGTATCGCTGCAAGAGCATGAGCACAAGGAAAACCGTACACATGCCACCTTCAAAAAAAAAAAACCAAAAAACAAAGAATATAAACACTAAAAAAAAAAGAATTGCATATACAAGATGTGTATCTTTCAGTTACACATGCATATACAGAAATGTGTAACTGCCAGTTACATATGCTTATAGATAGCGTAACTAGAAGTTACACACCCTGTAAACTTTCAAAAAATTAACATACAAAGAGAAAAAAAAACATAAGAAATAAAACCTTTGACAGATGCAGGTACAGTGTTCTAGATCCACTCTGTGAGTCCTTTCGCTTAAAACTTCAAACACGGTAGGACTAGAAACAATTAGTTTCCATGCCAAATCTTCATCTTGTAGAGACTCAAGCCTTTTCTCATACTCCGGAGTTAATGGAGTCATCATAGCATCACCAATAGCATGGCGCTTTGACATTATTCTCATAACTTTCATCCTAATCTGAAAAGAAAAAGAAAAAGAAAACTTATGAATCTACAAAGTGACAAAACAAGAAACAAAGACAAAAAAACAGAAAAAGCACTCTGCAAACCTGATCAAGAAGAGCAAATGCAGGCATCTTCTTGTGAACCTTAATCCAACTATTGTATGATTCTGCTATTTGGCTAGATGTACGTCCATACCGACAACCTTGGAAAAACGCATTCGCATATGCTTCAGGTGGGATGGTTGCAATGTAATCAACAACCCAATCACAATTCAGATCTCTTATTTTCTGTATGGCCTTGTAATGGTTTTCAGGTGTGAGTGCGTACGTCGCTTCTTGGAAGAGGTCAAGCACAAGAGTGTACCTAGGATCTGATCCATTGATAGGAAGATTAGTCTTCAAATGATAGTAACAGAAGCTACGGAATGAGTCTGGATAGACGAGTGGAACACCACGCAAGAGTCCGTCATGGCGATCCGAATGGAAGGTGATTGACCTCCCGTCACCAACAACTTGTTGCAGATTTCTTAAAAATCACTCCAGTTGTCGATATTTTCAGAATCGCATAGTGCCATAGCAAGGAGAAAAAGTCCTACAAAGAGTGCAGAAAATGAAGTTAAAATAAATTGCACAAAAACAGAAAAATAATGTGTAACTTGAAGTTACACATACCAAAAACAAAAAATATAACTTAAGAGTTACAGCTGCTTTTTCCAAATGTGTAATGAGAGTTACTTAAGAAACATACCTTTATCACCATTGATCCCAGTAGCCGCTATCAAGCAGCCTCTGAATCTACCAGTAAGGAAAGTAGCATCCAAATAGACCATTGGATGACAAAACCGGTACCGATGAAAACCCGTTTGAACTCTTTCTTTGCAGGATTAAATTGGAAGTCTATCACACTACCTGGGTTAGTTTCCCTTATAACATTCATATACCATACCAAGTACGAGTATGACTTAACATCATCACCGTAAATGGTCTCATAAACCTTCTCCCTATCATTATAGGCTTGATAGTACTCCATGTTAATTCCATAGTTGGTCTGGAAATCATCTGCAATTTGCCTTGGCTTCTTGTGAGGATTTTTGCGAACTTCTTCCTCAATCAAACTAGACGAGAAGCTGGTTGAGTATTTTTGATTCAAATTGCTCCCACCAGCACCACAAGTGTGCTCAGGGTTATAAGCTCTGACCTGAAAAAGTTAATACAAAATATAAACAAATCAACCAAACACTAATCTGGTGCAAAAGAAACATGATGTGTACTATAACTTTCACATACTGTAACAACAATACAATAGAAGCAGAAAAACACCAATCTGGTGCAAAAAAACATCATGTGTAACTACAAGTTACACATACTGTAACAACAATACAATAGAAGCAGAAAAAACACCAATCTGGTGCAAAAAAACATCATGTGTAACTACAAGTTACACATACTGTAACAACAATACAATAGAAGCAGAAAAAACACCAATCTGGTGCAAAAAAACATCATGTGTAACTACAAGTTACACATACTGTAACATCAAATGCTAAAAAAATAACAGAACAAATGAAACATACCTGAAACATTTCGTTCCTATCATCAATGGAAGTTGTATGAAATTTCCATCCGCATTCTTTTACTGCACACTTAGCCGTGAACCTAGAACGCTCATTGTGTGTTACAACCATATTAAAACCAGTGCGAAGACGGTACTTGGTGTAACCAATCCTGACCTCCTTAACCCCTTCCACAAACACATGACCAATCTCACCGAGGACCTTAGGCCAACCATCCGACAACAACGGTTTTGCAGGCTTGCTCCTATCTTCCAGATACATTCCAACTGCGTAATTATTTCTCAAAGACGTACTAGAACCATTAGAAACAGAAGAAACTGCCCTAGAGCTAGATGAGGAGGCTACATGAGTAACATTTTGCAAGAATATATCAAAACTGGTCTTCTTCTGATTGTTTGTGAGGGAAGCAAGATCTCGAAGCGAAAAATCACAGTCAACCGGAAGATCTTTCCCACCTTCTTGGAAGAAGAAATAAATACCAAGTGGAGTAAATTGCTTCCATTGCCTGCAAACTTCGGCTTTAAACTCATCAAGTGTGGTCTCAATACTAACACGAGTGGTGATGAAATCATAAAAATAGTGAATAACAGCAATGGAACTAGCAACATCCATGACAACCTGAACAAATAAAAGCGAACGCAATTCAATAATAATATGTAAAAAAAAAAACGAACGCAATTCACTCGGGGTCGTTGCCCCCTCGTGAGAAGTATATTTTATGAAGCAAGCTAAAAATCAAAGGAGCAATCAACATACTAAACAAATGAAAACAAGAAAAAAATTGTTTTAAAGATACACAAGCAAAAATTAAACATGCTACAGAACAATATATGTAACTTCAAGTTACACATTTTACAAAACAACACGTCTTCCCAGATTTTTTGTTACAAAACAACAAATTCCAGCTAGTAAATTTCTTCTCAGATAACACATGCAATAACAAATAGCAGTTACACATGCAATAACAAAAATAGCAGTTATAGGACAATATGTGTAACTTGAAGTTACACATTTTATAAAACATATCTACACCTAGATTTGTTGTTCTTCTTCAGATACATTGTTGTTTCTTCTTATTCTTCTTCTTCTTCTTATAATCAAGAAATACTAACAAGAATTATAAACGTAATTCATCAAATACTAGATCTCCTCTTCTTCTTATAATCAACAAATACTAGATCTCTTCTCAAATCAATGCAAAATAATCCAAAAACAAAACTGAAAAATTAAAAACAAATTCGAAACCAAACAACAACAAGAATCCGTACCTTGTTTTGTAGTTGCTCTTCTGAAATAATCTGGTTTCTTCTTCCTCTTCTTCGTATCAAAAAATTCCAAATCTGAAAAAAAAATAAGAAGAAAAACAAAAATCATAAAATCAAAATCAATAAGATCAAACAACAACATATTCGTACCTATATTTGAGCTTCCTCTATTCCAACCTCTCTTCAACCTCTTCTCAGACTCAAAAAAGGAAAAAAAAACGGACATCAGTAGAAGATTGAGGTCAAAAAACCGATCAGAAAACTAGTGAATCAAGCGTAATTGATACAAACAAAAAAGATAAATCGAACAAACCTATTTGATGTTCATCAATGCATCTTCACAATCTCGTCAGATCTGAAAAACCGGTGAATACAGCTCAACGAATTGAGAGAAAATTAACAATATGTTGTTCTTCTTCTCATTTTCTTCCTATCAAACTAACGATCTTCAGTATGAAATTATCAAACACACGAATTCGTCTGAAGAAAAATCTCCAATTCTGTTTCTGAACGAGAGCGGAGAGAAGAGATAGTTGAATTTGATTTGATTTTCAGTTTTTGGTAGGTATAAAACGACTATAAATACTGAAGGTTAATTTCGGTATTTTATGATTTATTAAAAGATCCGTTGACGTCAGCAAATCCGGAAAAATTTAAAACCTGGTCCCAAAAATTAAAGTTGCGGGCCTAAAAATATCAAAAAGTCAAAATATGGAGTTGATAGTGAATGATCCATTTGTGGGGCTTCAAAATATTGAACCCATATAATAGAATGGTTCTGGTATTTTTCACTAAAGAAAAACATGAAATGATAAATTGGATTACTGCCAATCGATTTTTTTTCTTCAAATTTCTTTCGATTTCGAAAGATGAAGTTCAGAAAAGAAAGTAAATTTGTAGAGCTGGGTTGTCGATATGTCTGTAACTCAATAGAATTATGGAATGAGGAATGGTGCAAGACGGGAATCTGTGACTATTGGCCACGTGTAGTACATGCGGCGCCCTTTAGCTATACGTGGAGTGAGGAGAGGCGAGGAGATATGATTTTCTTTGTTATCCTTAAATGCACACAAAAATAGATGCGATGGTTACTTTTGTAACCACACAAGCTAGGCAGCAGAAGAAAATCTTTATACAACTAATTTACACCTATTTCATTTATATAATTTTGTATTTTGTAAGTAATTGAAAGTATAAAATAAAATGTACCTCGCATACACGAATGGCATAAAAGAAAGTGGCACATTATAGGCCGTCAGTAATGCGTTTTCGTCGTCCTTACACTGTTGTAGCAGTCATCTAGTAATATGGCATATTAGACGAGATATACACACATTAATCGGTAACCAACGTGATCTATATTTACTACCAATTATAAATAGGCATATTTGTCATTTCGAAAAATCGAAGATAAAGGATAGTTTTGATTTACGTTTGGATGATCTTTTTTGTCCTTTTGTGTCGCCCCTAATTTTTTTGGGGTCACACCTAAAAATGCCAGGTCTTATTTGCCGTCGTATACAACCCTAATTTATAAGGGTATATGTAACCCTTCCCTCCACCGCCATTGATATAAGAAGTGGCAGAAACCTTTTGGTGA
This sequence comes from Papaver somniferum, assembly GCF_003573695.1. NCBI lineage: Eukaryota > Viridiplantae > Streptophyta > Magnoliopsida > Ranunculales > Papaveraceae > Papaver > Papaver somniferum. Next base: position 6,168,641 of record NW_020621936.1, on the reverse strand, counting down.
ACCTAAAAAAAAAAAAAAACAAATTTACGCTGATTCAAGCCTAATGAAGTTGAGCAGACAAATCCTAACTACTCATTTTGTGCTACTGAAATGGAAGAATACTAAGAAGAGGAATAAGAAGAAACCTCAGCAACCAATGCCGAAACCTACAGGAGAAGACGTCGATGCCGAACAACCACTGCTTGTCCTTTCTGAAGAACTCATCCTCGAAATTCTTCGCAAGTTGCTTGTCGAATCTCTCTTAAATTTCAAGTGTGTCTGTAAGAATTGGAACATCCTGTTCAGAAACCCTAACTTTATCACTAATAAGTTCAATTTCCTTTTAAAATATGACAAGAAGCTATACTCTTTAGATTATAATTCATCAGCAGCATCGTTTTCAGATACTCATAATCCTCCTATTAAGGAAATTCGTTATCCACTCCGGTGTATGATAGAAGAATTAACAGTATTAGGTTCTTGCAATGGATTGGTTTTCTCAAGTCATTGTGGTGGTGTAGTATGGAACCCAACTACTAATGAATATAAAGTAATACCAATATCGGACACACCATGGACGGGCCTAGCAAGGGGCTAACCCGGGCTATAGCCCGTCCCTATTTTTAGCTTGATAAAAATTTTGTATAAGTAATTTTTCTATAATTAGTAATCAACCCTCCCCTTTTAGTAATTAGCTCTCCTTTATTTATTATTAATCCTTGTAGTTATAACACAATTAATTTTTAGCCCAAAATTTTGTTCAAATTCTGTCACAATCATTTATTTTCCCATTTTCTTTCTATAAACCATCAATTCCTTTTCGTAGTTAAAATTGACGGATTATAATCTTATACTTGTCCACATATCTAGTACTATTTTATAGGAAAATTAGTTAAACCACTGTTTATGTAACCCGTTTCGAAAAATTTGCCGAGGCCTTCGGCCGCATTAACAACTAGTGATAATCTAGCCCTACCTTATGAAGATTTATGGGTCCGTCCCTAGGACATACTACCAGCTGGATTTAGATCCGGGTCTTTTCCTGGTAACATTAGCTTTGAGTATGGGGTTGGTTATGATGAATTAAGTCAAGATTACAAGTATGTAAGAATTGTGGGTCGTTCAAGTTCAACTCAGGGGAAATCTGAAATCGATATTTACTCGTTGAAATCAGATCTTGGAAACGTATCCAGCGTATTCCTTTGTGATTTCTAATGGATCAAGTGTATCAACATCAGGGGTGTTCTGTAATGGAGCTCTTCATTGGATTGCAAAATCTTATTCGGGAAACAAACGCAAAGTTTTAATTGCTCTGAATTTTGGAAGTAAGACTGTTCAAGAGATCCCACAACCAGAAAATTTGGATGTCGGAAACTTTGGTGCTTATAGATATGTCAGGGGTATTCCAAGTGGAGACTTATATAAAGAACTTAGTTTCACTCAACTCTGGTACATATGTGGGGGATACATCGCAGGAGGAACAAGATAAGGGGAAAGCATTAGAAGGCATTATGATTTAGGGGTTGAAGAAACATCGTGAAAGAAGTTCCCAAGTAGATTTATAGACCGATTTAGAACTAGAAAATTCAATTTAGCCCTTTTCTAGGGACTTTTTCAACTTCAGAAGAAGCTTCTCGATCTGTTCAATAGCATATCCCAAATGTTATGTTCTGGCTTTGAAGTATTAAATTTTATCTTTTTTTGAAATATTAGATTCTTAAATAATATATAGAAATATTTTACTTTGCTTTTAATTTGATGGTTATGTTTTGACGGGGTGTGTTATCAATTTAGATGTCTATCTTCTAATGTTAAAGCTGCTGCAGTTACAACCGAGTAATTGGGAGGCAGATTTTTGTATCTGCAATTGTCGTTAACGTAAGTTATTCAATCTATTCTTATATCAGTCTCTTGTCTTAATTATACCTTTTAGTATATATATGTTTCTCTTTCAAAAAGGAAGGAGGCTGACTCTTGATCTGCAAACGTTTTTATTGATGTAAGTTATGCCCTTCTTGTGGTCCAATACAATGTCAGTATGTGTACATGTCTCTTTCCACTTGTGCATGCATATGATTTTATTTAGAGTGAATTGGATTGGAAGCCTGCTTTAGTGATTTAGTTGGTTGTTGATGGTACCAAAAACTCTCTATCATGTGCATTTGTTCTTGTCGAGGATTTAGCAAGTTTGCTAAAACATTACGTTGAATCAAATATAATAAGAAGTATGCTAGCTATTATAACTTCTTGATAACTTCTAGCTGGAAGAACACCAACAAATATGTAATCGACATTTGGAGCTTAAGGTCATACTCATGAACAAGAATTCCATCTATCCTTTACAGTTACAGACTTTATCTTGCAGAACCACCCAAAAGATTTTTCAAAAGAGCCCTTCATTGGTTTGCAGAACCCTTTTCAGATTAGAACCCTTCAAATAAATATAGTTTCTTTTGATATGGATGACTTTTTTTTTGGATCGATGTGTGACTGTTAATTGGGTGTATTCGGATGCTCTCTAGTTATTTTCAACAATAGTTTTTCCGGATGAGCAACCAAGGATTGAGGAGTGACTGAGCATGTCATCTCTTGTTCTACAAATATTTCTTGTTGACGCATCATATCTTGATAGCCTGTGTTTAATATGTACTTGTGTAAATATGACTAGAACATGATGATCCATAACTCCTTGCTTTTTAGTGCATAATAGAAGTACAACAACTTATTTCCTGGGGTCATTCTTGTGAGTCTCATCAAGCATTGGTTGACCAAAATTTAAACATACATTTAAATCTAGATTCAGAAAGTTATAGGTTTCATTCTGTGCAGTCAATTGCAGCATTTTCCACATTTACTTCGTGTATATATGTTTAGAACGTCATGGATTCATAACACAGATAAGTCAAACTGTTCATTTCATGGGGTTAATCTTTCAAGTCTCGTCAACTATTGGTTGACTAAAACTTAGACATTGTTCTGTATCTAGGTTGGAACCTAAATCTATCTCATTATGTGTGAAAAAGCGGGGGTCTAACAACACCACCCAATATTTCGTTTGGCAATCTGAATAGACAAACTCCAATATACTTTTTAGAGAATCAACTGTACTGTCAGACTCAATATAGAGAAAAGTATATCAAAGAGTTTTAATATCTCTATTTCAACATAATCAAAGTTAAACAAAAACAAGTCCGTAAACCTGATTTTAATGTGAAGCTCTTGAAACAAAGTCTTTTGTTTTAATCACAACCTATTCAATATCCATAGTGTATAAACCTCTTTAAGCAACAATCACTAAAGGAATATTTCAACACAGTGTCCACTTGAAATAGGGTTAGTCCAGACTGGTCTAATAATGTGAAAATAACAAAATCAATTGTTCAAGATCAATCAAATCTTACCCAACAAACAAGGTCAGATTTAACAACTATGATTGATTAACGTACAACCTGTATTATTTCAATTATATAAATAAAATATAATGCGGAAAAGAAATAACACAGACACCAGATTTTGTTAACGAGGAACCGCAAAAGCAGAAAAACTCCGTGACCTAGTCCAGAATAAACACACACTGATTATAAGCTGTTACATGATAGACACATTTTTGTGTCTAATTTGTCCTCAATGTCCGTATTGTTGGAACTCTATTTTTGTACTAATATTGTGTTTTTATGTATTTTTAGGAAATAAACATTTTTGGAAAATTCGGCTCGAAAAGTTGATTTTGGCACCCCCGGAGGACAATTGTTATTTGGACTCTCACTATCGGTTAAGGGGCACCTCAGTGGACACCTGCTATTCGCACCCCAGTTCAGGATAGGGGGACACTCTTTCTTCTTCGTTTGAAAACCGTTTTTTGGCGGGAAATGAAATTCTCAACTGGCAGAAGTTTGATCACAAAAATGAAGGGGTTACGGGTCGATTCAATGGCTGAAATTTGATAGAGAGATGTGATATAGGTTAAGGAACACATTTTGGGCAGTGGGTTCGATCGGAATTGGCTGGAAAACGCGTGATGATTCACACATCCAAAACAGAGCACTGTACTGTAACACGAGCAAAATTGAAGTTCTTGTGTGCATGGAGGAGTTCTACTAGCGTTGGAAGAGTGCTGAGACGTGGAGAAGGATAACTAGAGCGTGCATGATCAAATCTAACGCGTGCATGGGCTTAAAAATGGAAATTATCGTTATTATGGGCAGCAAGGAATATTCGGATTAAATGGAGAATATACGCAATAAATGAGGGGATTTTTGGTCCTGAAACACTATAAATACAAGGAAAAACAGTTTGGGAAAGGTTAGCACGGGATTGGGAGAGATTTAGAGCCGAGAGAATCACCAGAAGAGTCGACAGAGAAAAAGTTCTGCTGCTGTCAAAGGAAGAACACGAAGAACATTGTACAGTCCAGGAAAGTCGTTGATTAGTGTCGCATATTTGCGACAATTCTCAGTTCCTTTCCCGCGACGAGCTTACAGCACTTCTGAAGTGTCGTTATTCCCTACGCTTCCTGTGTGTCGCAAAGGACAGTCTTAAAACGATTTCTTTTTATTTCATCATTTGTACTCAACTTTTGAGCATTAATAAAATCATTTGAGTATTTTTCCAACATGATGAGAGGCTAAATTCTTGGTGATTGAGGCAATGGAGGATCTATTCACTCATGTTTGATTGGTAATATTTTTATTTATAATTTCTTTAATTATTTAATTTATTTAATTCACTTGGATAAATATAAAAAAAAGGATAAAATGGTTTTCTTAATTAGTTGTGAATCAGTTTGATGTTTTATGCTTAGAATAATTCTTTGATAAATCATGCTTAAGGATTACAACTTAATATTTGGACACCTTTTAAATTAAAAAGTGATTTAATAAGAAAAAGAGCTTAATAATAATTTCTGAAATATTATTTATAACCAATCAACTTGAAGTAATAGTGAATCCTGAGCCTTAATCTTTCTAAAATCTTGACATTACTATTAATTTCCTTCATTTATTTATTTGTTTAAATTAAAAAAAAAAGAGTTACCTTCACAAGTTCGAAAAGAACCCAGTTTTCACCACTATCTAGGAAAAGAGGACAATTTTAGGATTTAATTTTTAATTCTTTTTGAGTGTGTGAGGAAAACTGTAATTTTATTATTATTATTATTATTATTATTTTTATTATTATTATTATTTTATTTTTTTTGAACTTTAAATTGGACTGGACATTTGGACTTTAATTTTTAAACCCTACGGAAGGGTACCCTTAAATACAAACTGTGTGCAGGGAAGGACGGTGATTACAATATCACCTCGGCCCCTCGGGTTCGCACACGGCATAGGAGTCATGGCCCGAGTCGACGACAACGGTTCATCCCCCGTCTGGTACGGGAGGTAAGTCCAATCGAAACACTCGCGAATCCCCTGCAAGCGAGTTACCGTACTCCTTAAGGTGCTAATTGTTTGAGGACGAACCGGACTGTCTTTATTTTCCTAGTAAAGGGCAAGGCCTGGCCTAAAAAAGATAAGGGTTCGGATTTCATCACCGCTCCCTTCTTGCCCGCTTTAGGAGAACAAAACCTAACGCGAACCCAAGCTTTAAAAACATTTCCGATGAGATCCATGGAGCAATTCTTCGCTAGTAATCGCGGATCAGCATGCCGCGGTGAATCTGATTAGAAAGAGACCTATAGGGTATCGAGCTTGTTAGGAAAATTTTTCGAAGGATATTGGTTATTCTTTTAGCATACTTCGAAGTTCATGACGGTTTCTGTGAGTGGAATGCGTGACTGCGCCGCCTTGTACTGCGATGAGGCCTTGGGTATCAAAGCTCCACTAAGCTTCCCTCGCCTCGATTCAACTTACTTTGACTCGGATTGATTCCATAGGGGTTTGCTTAAATTGTAACGAATTCCCTTTCGAGATATAGAATCTAGTCTAGAAACAATCTAAGTGAGCCATCATGCTTGTTGTTTGCTAGAAATCTCTAAGTTTGTTGTGGTAAAGTCGAGTCAGCCTGCTGTGTGATTGCTAGAACCTTCCTGTTAGGATTTTTATTTCTTTTTGATTTTTTTTAAGTGTATGCCCGATTTTGTTAATAGGTCTTGGAAAAGAGATACTCTAGGTCGATTGATTAGCGAAAAACCTAGTAGTTCTTCTGATATAAGCAGGGAGCTCGAAGATTTTTCTTTTAAGAGCCCTGTTTTTGGAAACTTCAGTTTTAAGAATCTGTCTCTTCGTGAGGAAAGTACCCCTAGTACTTCTGTTGTGCCAGCGATGGCAACTTTGAAAGATTACATGTTCCCAACTAGGTCCAACCGAGCTTCGTGCATTAAATTGCCATCCACTACAACTAATTTTGAGATAAAACCTAGTATTCTTCAGATGATCCCTATATTCTTAGGAAAAGATGATGAGAACCCTTATTTCCATATTAGAGACTTTGAGGAAATTTGTGGGACAATTAGAATAAAAGACCTTACTGATGAAGTCTTGAAACTTATGATGTTTCCCTTTTCCTTGAGAGATAAAGCCAAGACCTGGCTGAACAACCTACCATCTAAATCCATAGAAACATGGCAGGAACTTATCGCTGCCTTCTATATGAAGTTCTACCCTAAGCATAAAACTACAGCTGTTAGGCAGAACATTAGTACTAGTGTGCAACAAGAGGGAGAGTCTCTTTATAGGTTTTTATAGAGATTCAATGATCTCCTATCCCAGTGTCCTCACCATGGATTTGATAAGATGAAACTTGTAGAGATTATTTATAATGGTTTAGACTATTCGACCAAAGCCATGGTCGAGTCTATGTGCGCTGGTGAGTTCACTAGTAAAAATGTTGATGATGCTTTTACCTTCTTAGGATCTATCGCTGAGAAATCCCAACAGTGGGAGTCTTGTGTGGAACCCCCTAAAAGACTCTTAGTCAATAGAAGTAGCACCAATATGGTAGATACAAGTTTTGCGTCAGATGCCAAGTTTGCTGCTTTATCTAGAAGGTTAGAAGCATTAGAAATGGTTCAACCTAAAAATAAGTCCCTTGTTGAACCTAATAGAGCCTCTCAAATCTCTAGTTGTGGAATAGATCCCGATAACTCATTTTGGGAAGGTCAGGTTAGTGAAGAGCAAGCTCATGCTGTCTATAACAATGCTAGGTTTGAGAACCGTCAGAAGTTTGACCCCTACTCAGAGACCTACAACCCTGGTTGGAGAAACCATCCTAATTTCTCTTGGTCTAAGGGCCAAAATCAAGGCCAGTCTAGTAATTCTCAGCCTCCCCCAGGTTTTGGTTATACTAAGAACCCTTCAGGACAGACCCAGAACCCATCTGAGAATAGAATAACTAGCTTAGAGGAAACCCTTAGTATATTAAGGAAGAGCCAGGAAATGCTATCACAAAGCCAGGAAATGTTAGTAAAAAGCCAGGGTAATTTTCAAGAGGAAACCAAACAGAATTTTAAGAATAGTGCCCAGTCTTTTGCTAAATTAGAACTTCAAGTCGGCCAAATAGCTAAGTATATTAATGAGAGAGAGGAAGGAAGGTTCCCTATTCATACTGATCCTAACCCTATAGGAGAGAAATCATACAGTCATGTTAACTCTGTTACGACCCTTAGGAGTGGAAGGAAATTTGATAATAAGGTCGACATACCTGAAAGTGAACATGTTGTAGTTCACCCGTCTGAACCAGAGAATGAAGAGAATGATAGAGTCTCTAAAGAGACCAATGAGGGTCATGTTGAGTCTAATTTTGTTCCCAGAGCCCCATTCCCACAACTGCTAGTTCCGACTAAGAGGGAGTCCAACTTTAATGATATATTGGAGGTTTTTAAGCAGGTTAATATCAACCTTCCATTATTAGATGAAATTAGGAAGATTCCCTCTTATGCCAAGTTCCTTAAGGACTTGTGTACGTGAAAGCGTAAGCTCAGTGTCCAGAAGAAAGCATTCATAGCTAGTCACGTGAGTTCTATTATTAAGAATACCACTACTCCTAAGTATAAAGACCCAGGGTCCCCTACCATTGCTTGTACAATAGGTAAGTACCGTGTTGAGAAAGCATTGCTTGACTTAGGAGCCAGTGTGAACTTACTTCCATACCATGTGTACCTTAAGCTAGGACTTGGTGAGATGAAACCTACCCAGATGACACTTCAGTTAGCTGATAGGTCCGTTAAAGTTCCTCGTGGTGTGATCGAGGATGTTCTCATAGAGGTTGACAAGTTTTTTTATCCAGTGGATTTTGTTATCCTAGATACCCAACCTGTCCCTGACCCAGAGAACCAAATACCAGTGATTTTAGGTCGCCCTTTTTTAGCTGCATCCAATGCGATCATTAACTGTCGAAATGGTATTATGAATTTGTCTTTTGGTAATATGACTATTGAGCTGAATATTTTTAATGTCAATAAGCTACATTCTGAGCTAGATGACACGTGCATTGAAGAGGTCAACATGATAGGAACCTTAGTTCCGAAGTCTGTACCAAACACTGAATCGGAAGATCCATTAGAGAGTTTTCTAGCCCGTTTTAGCATGGATTTAGACGACGATAGCAACATTAAACAAGTAAATGCTCTGTTGGATTCTATTCCTATGTTAGATACCGATAGATGGAAATCTAGGTTTGAACCATTACTAGCTACCGAATCTACCTTAAGCCCTTATTTCGAAGAGCCTAAAGATCCTTCTAAGTTGGACCCCAATTATTCATTTGTAGGCCCATCTGAGATTTTGCCTATAACTTCCGATTTGGATAGTGATCATGAGATTAGGCCAGTAACTGTGCTTCAACACAACAAGGAAACTCTAGGGATGACCATAGAGGATATGAAACATATAAGTCCTATAGCTAGTATACCAAAAAAGAATTTAGAGGATGAACCACCTGATTATAACTCAGAGAAAGCAATTGACCTTTTTCAGGAACCGGATGGTCTAGAAATTAGGAATATTGTGACTAGTTTATCTAGGGACACCCAAAACCCTAAGTTTGGGGGTAGTGAACTAGAAGAATATCTAGAGTATTTTAAATACTCTCCGGATCCGGAAATTCAAGCCATAGTTAAAGGTCTTACGGAGAATAGTGATTACCCTAAATTTGGGGGTAGAGATTGTCAATTATCCCCAGTAGAAGTCCCTAACTTGGGACTCAAGCCTAGTGCATCTGAGGTATCGCTTGAGTCTATTCAGACTCCACAACCTGATCCGCCTGATATTGTTCAGGGGGAAATCCATATATTATAAACCCGTTTTTCGGATGAATCTATTTTTCAAGACACTCTTATGAAGCCCAACTGGAGGCTCTGGATAGATCCGGTTGTCTTGCAAGAAACCTTAGATGAGGATGTGCTCCTTCTGTTCATTTTTCTGAGCCAGTGCAGTTGTCTCATATTGGTGTTAGCTCTATTTGGTATTATGGACCCACAACTTTTTCGGCTATTCGTATATGACTTTGGAAGGTGAAGATCCTTTTTGAGGTATTTGATGTCTGGCTGAAGACTTTAAACTTAGCACTTCTTGGGAGGTAACCTAATCTCACGCAACACGGTAATATCTTTCCTCAACCCTTTTTGCTTCAAGTGGTAACAATCTCTCCTCGTTCATGCTGTTAATTTTATCATTGGAAACATTGAGGACAATGTTAGATTTAAGTTTGGGGGTATGGGAAAATCTTTTAGTTGCAATAAATAAACTCCAGATCCTAGAAATTTATGCTTATTCAGGATGGCACTAACTAATCTAAGTGGATGGAAACATCTTGGTTGTAGGAGTTGAGGAACCAATCTGATTAGATGGAAACATCTATAGAGTCTATTCATAAAAGCACAAAGCTCAGGTGTTAGAAATAACATGATAGTTGCACCATATCTCGTTGAGTCTTTTCACTTCTATTTTTAAACTATGTTTCTCTAAGTGATAGGTGGGGCCCACGATTCAAGTTGTTACCAATGCTAGGGTGAATTAGAGTGATTGAGATACCATGAAAAAAAAAATAAAAAAAAATGGTAGTTACCAAAAATTTGAAAAAAATAAAATAAAAAAATATTGAGACCAGACCATTTGACCAAAAGGAATAAATTCAATAAAGTCGACCACTGGTACCCTTGTATATGCCAGTTGTGTTGACCTAGAGTTAGGTTATCGACCACTGGTTCCCTTGTATATGCCAGTGTGTTGATATTAGTCAGACTAGTATCTCAATCCATTAGGATAGGTTCATTTTGGCGGAGGCCTTCAGACAGATATGGGAAACGCCGTTCACTTAGTAAACATCAAAACCATCTATGTTTTTCTATATCCATCTCTTAATCTTTCCATGTGATTAGTTTGACTCCGAATATGATGTCCACAGTGCAACTATCTGAGTAGAGCTCTGTCACTTATATATGAATTTTAGTACGCTTGAGTGCAAACTCGTGTACATCAATTGGAATTTCGCATCAGGGTACTTCCTCTTGTAGTCAATAAGTATGCCAACCAAGGAGATTCTTTAGTGACTTACAAGGTTCGTTGTAGATAGCTAGGGTCTGGAGTATAAAGGTTTTGTGGGTACACCTCTGGTAAACCCTCCGGAGACAACACTCCGCCACTAGGGCCACCTAGTGGTTTAACGGCTTGCTGCACGTGCTAAGTGTAGTCATTTTACTTTCTAGATTAGATTTGCTCGAGGACTAGCAAATAATAAGTTTGGGGGTATTTGATAGACACATTTTTGTGTCTAATTTGTCCTCAATGTCCGTACTGTTGGAACTCTATGTTTGTATTAATATTGTGTTTTTATGTATTTTTAGGAAATAAACATTTTTGGAAAATTCGGTTCGAAAAGTTGATTTTGGCACCCCCGGAGGACAATTGTTATTCGGACTCTCACTATCTGTTAAGGGGCACCTCAGTGGACACCTGCTATGCGCACCCCAGTTCAGGATAGGGGGACACCCTTTCTTCTTCGTTTGAAAACCGTTTTTTGGCGGGAAATGAAATTCTCAACTGGCAGAAGTTTGATCACAAAAATGAAGGGGTTACAGGTCGATTCAATGGCTGAAATTTGATAGAGAGATGTGATATAGGTTAAGGAACACATTTTGGGCAGTGGGCTCGATCGGAATTGGCTGGAAAACGCGTGATGATTCACACACGCAAAACAGAGCACGTGTACTGTAACACGAGCAAAATTGAAGTTCTTGTGTGCATGGAGGAGTTCTACTAGCGTTGGAAGAGTGCTGAGACGTGGAGAAGGCTAACTAGAGCGTGCATGATCAAATCTAACGCGTGCATGGGCTTAAAATGGAAATTATCGTTATTATGGGCAGCAAGGAATATTCGGATTAAATGGAGAATATACGCAATAAATGAGGGGATTTTTGGTCCTGAAACACTATAAATACAAGGAAAAACAGTTTGGGAAAGGTTAGCACGGGATTGGGAGAGATTTAGAGCCGAGAGAATCACCAGAAGAGTCGACAGAGAAAAAGTTCTGCTGCTGTCAAAGGAAGAACACGAAGAACATTGTACAGTCCAGAAAAGTCGTTGATTAGTGTCGCATATTTGCGACAATTCTCAGTTCCTTTCCCGCGACGAGCTTACAGCACTTCTGAAATGCCGTTCTTCCCTACGCTTCCTGTGTGTCGCAAAGGACAGTCTTAAAACGATTTCTTTTTATTTCATCATTTGTACTCAACTTTTGAGCATTAATAAAAAAGTTTGAGTATTTTTCCAAAATGATGAGAGGCTAAATTCTTGGTGATTGAGGCAATGGAGGATCTATTCACTCATGTTTGATTGGTAATATTTTTATTTATAATTTCTTTAATTATTTACTTTATTTAATTAACTTGGATAAATATAAAAAAAAGGATAAAATGGTTTTCTTAATTAGTTGTGAATCAGTTTGATGTTTTATGCTTAGAATAATTCTTTGATAAATCATGCTTAAGGATTACAACTTAATATTTGGACACCTTTTAAATTAAAAAGTGATTTAATAAGAAAAAGAGCTTAATAATAATTTCTGAAATATTATTTATAACCAATCAACTTGAAGTAATAGTGAATCCTGAGCCTTAATCTTTCTAAAATCTTGACATTACTATTAATTTCCTTCATTTATTTATTTGTTTAAATCTTAAAAAAAAAAGAGTTACCTTCACAAGTTCGAAAAGAACCCAGTTTTCACCACTATCTACAACAACATTTGAAAATACATCATTACACAAAATTCCTACTACCTATTCGGACTAGATGTAATATCTTCTCCAGCATTTGTAGAACTCCTAGCAGAATACCTATTCTCTTTAGGAACTCTTCACACAAATCTTCTAGAAGAACCCAAAGTTCTCTTTAGAAAATACACCACTATGATCGAATGATTTGATATTTTGTTTGCACAAAACACCATTTTGATTTCCCCTTTAGATGTGAATCAAGGTTTTGGAAATCTTGTGTTTATTTTGATAAAAACAATTACTAGGTAAAAGTAATATCAAAACAAACTTGTAGATTAGGGTTTTAACTTACAATCAGTATGCGTACACACAAGGAGACCGTGAACCTGATTTCCGTAAGTAAACTTGGGTGATTCCAAATATCAATTTCCAAGTTAAGAAAACCCTAATAAATCTACCACAAGAACAACTAAAATAAATCTAGAGATATCTTGTTTAAAACTTCTCAAGGATTTTTACGAGATGCCTCAAAAGAAGTTTTTCTTTCTAATCTCCGATTTCGACTAACAAGTGTTGGTATACGATCAGAAACTGAAATACATCAAAACCTAGGGTTTATTATCAACAACTCTTGAATGGTTTTATATCAAAAGAGAAAACCTTAGAATAGACAAGAGGTTGAAAAACCTAGATTACAAGTTGTATGATCAATCACGAAGATTAAATCCAACTTGGCTTTGTGATCCCTAATACAAATACTTTTATCTCACTCTCGTTCACAAAGAACGGAAGACGTGGAAAAAAACCTGCAGAGCTTACGCCAATTTTCCAAAGGGATGAAAACGTGTAAACTGGCGAACTCATTATTTATAATGAACAATATCTTGGAAGCTAAACAAAGCTATTTTCCTTTTACAAGACTCTCCTAAATATGGGAGTCTTTCCTAAGTTAAAACTCTTGCCAAAATAATTAAATAAATAACTTATTTAGCAAAAATTATATTTATGTGAATAAATCACATTTTAACTTAGGCAGGAATCACAAACACTTTAATATGGTAATCAAAAGTGTTTGGACCAATAGCTAACTTGCCTAGATAAGGAAACATCACCAACTTGACCAAAATACCTTTTAGTCACGTATTGGGCCCAAGTTCGCGGACCACTCCAAAGCCCATGAAATGTTTCCTACTAATGAACTTAAATCACTCATAACTTTGTCGCTATAACTCGGAATTGAGTGATTGTTGGCTCATTGGATTCGCAAGCTCATTCACTATAACATGAGATCCTTTATAGGGATAAAGTTTATTATCACCAAAGCCATGAATCAAATAACCTCAAGTATATATACATAAATGTACATTTACCGTCATCAGAATTGTTCCATATAGTGAGCATATATCTTGATAGATTAGAAAGGTAGAATAGAACAAGAATCCAAATGAAATCAATCACATACCTTTGATGAAGTACTTGTTGATGTCTTCTTGTAGTCTTCATCCTTTAAGGATAGCTTCGATTCAACTTCTTAGACCTAATCTAGTACGAAACTATCTTTAGTATGATAAATAAAGAATGCATTTTGGCAACTAAAATTGACAACTAACTTGACATACCAACGCTAGTGGGTTCAACCGAGCAGTGCTCTAACAATGTGCAACCGCAGGCAGCATAGGGTAAGATTTTGATCCAAAAAAAAACATAGGGGAAGATTTTTCAGGAGATCGAGTAAAACCACCGGTCTAAAATAGGGAGAAAAGGTGGATCTTCTTATTGGGAAAACTAGGTGAAACAAGTTTGATAGTCTGGGTCAAGCAATAGATATTTGTTTTTCCGCTTTCATCTTTAAATCTAGAGAATATGTAAAGATAGAAGAACAGAATATGGATGCCTTATCTTCCTTATTTTCCTTTATCAACTTTTTTTTTTCTTAAGAGTTTGAACCTCTTTACAAAGGTTGTAATGGTGAGGGAATATATAGAGAATCAAATCCTAGAAAAGAAGAAAATAATCAACGTCTGTGGATTGGCAATATTAAAAGTATTTCGGTGTTCATAAAACTATGGATGCTCAGTTTTGGCCCCACAAAGTGATACAAGGAATACTCCCTCCGTTCTTTTTTAAAAGGCTGGTTTCTATAAATAGATGTTTCAAAAAAATAGGCTGGTTTCCTAATTGGGAAAGTCAAATGTTACTTTAATTTTCTGGGACCACTTTTCTATTAACTTCTTTTGATGACAAGTGTCATGTGGACCATTTCACTTTACTTTTTTTGCTAACAAGTGTCATGGGGACTATTTCACTTCACTTCTTTTATTGACAAGTGTCATGAGGACCACTTTCAATGATTAGTTCTCTTAATTTCCTTAATTTTCTCTAAAAACAAAACCAGCCTATTAAAAAGGAACGGAGGGAGTAGCATATTTCTACTCTTACACGCTTTCTACTCTGTTTAGAATCACAAGGTGAGGAGTTGGAAAGCAAATATCAAACTCCCAGTTTTGACCAAGTTACAATGAGCAGAAAGAGACCCGAAAATTGAAGTAAAAAAAAAAGAAAATCAAGTAACGACTAATTGCTAGAATAAAAGATTAGCAAGAACAAGATTTTGCTGAGTCTGCCGTAAGAAATCATCATCGCTCCTACACAGATATAAAATAACTTGCATCGACGAACTGAACAAAGCCCAAAATATTTTCCGGATTCTCAAGAGCATTCATGTTACTAACAATAGAAAGGAGAGAAGACTAAAATATTCACATTACTAGATGGCCGCCATGATGGGGGCTGACTAGAAGGTGTGTAAAATATTTTTGAGCCAAATTCACGTTTGGAGTTAAGTTTTCCGCTATTTATGTGTAAATGACAGTTATGTCCAACACTAATTGGAAACTCTAGTTCTTCTCGCGATTAACCCATTTTTTAGTGTGAAAATTTTAATTTCAGAGTTTTTCGACTATGTCAAATTTCTGGAAATTTCTTGCTGTATATAAGAACTATAATGATTGATAGGTCTCCAATATAAGATATTTGAAGAAAAACGAGCTCAGTTGATCTTTTGAATAAAATAAGTTACATTCAGTTTCCGGGACATCTATTGTGACAGGAAAAAACACATTAGTTCGCATTTAGCCTACCAAGGGGGAAGAAAATCATGTAACAACAAAGAAGAGAAATGAAGATTCTTTTCTGGGGTTGAAATATTTTTTAAAAGGGAACATTGTTTTGAAAACCAACCGTCATTTCCATACTTAACCGAAGTAAAAATTAGTTGGGGTGTGAGGAAACGGATTTTCATTAATTGATAAGAAAAATATTACACTTCTTTATATTGCGCGAGATAAAAGAATAAGCAGTTAATGGTAACTCAAGAAGACGTTATCGGTTGTTAATAACTCGTAGGACACTAAAACAAGACGAGAAGGAAGGTGTCGACTATCAGTTATAATTGATAAACTGTCACATGTAATAAAAGTGTAATAATATAAAAGATAGTTTAAGACTTATTACAACAATGGATTCACTACCCTCCCTCAAGCAAATGGGGATTTAGCACCTGAAGCTTGTTCTTCAAAAATTCAAATTTGGGAGTAGACAAGCTTTTGGTGAAAACATCAGCAACCCGAGCATTAGTAGAAATATATTGAACCTGCAAGGTCTTATTATGAATCGGCTCCCTAACAAAATGAAAGTCTATTTCCAAATGTTTCATCCTGCTGCGAAACACATGGTTGGAAGATAAGGCAATAAAACTTTTATTGTCACAGAGAATAAGAGAGGAATCATAGACAAAAATATGTAAGTACCTAAGTGAAAATGCAGGGGTCTAAAACCACACCCAACAATTCGTTGGCAATCTGAGAGGAGTTATTTCAATATACTTTCAAGAGAATCAACTAGACAGTTAGACTAGATCTATAGGAAAGTATATCAAAGAGCTATATCTCTATTTCAACACAATCAGAGTTAAACAGAAACAAGTCCGTAAACCTGATTTTAGTGTGAAGCTCTTGAAACAAAAGATTTTGTGTTAGTCACAACTTATCCAGTATCCATCGTGTATAAACCTCTTTAAGCAACAATCACTAAAGGAATATTTCAACACAGTGTCCACTTGAAACAAGGTTAGTCCAGACTGGTCTAACAATGTGAAAATAACAAAATCAATTGTTCAAGATCAATCAAGTCTTATCCAACAAACAAGGTCGGATTTAACAACTATGATTGATTAACGTACAACCAGTATTATTTCAACTATATAAATAAAATATAATGCGGAAAAGAAATAATATATCACCATAAATTTTGTTAACGAAGAAACCGCAAATGCAGAAAAACCCCGGTACCTAGTCCAGAATAAACACACACTGATTATAAGCTGTTACACCAATTTCCTACTACCTATTCAGACTAGATATAATACCTACTTCAGCACTTATAAAACTCCTAGCAGAACACCGATTCTCTTTAGGAATTCTTCTCGTATAACTTCTAGAAGAACACAAATTCTCTTTAGAAGTTATTCCCAAAAATCTTCTGGCAGAACAAAGTTCTCTTTAAAAGATACAACAACACAGTTGATATTTTTCGATCTTTTGTTTTCACAAAACACCGAATCGGTTTCCCTTTAAATGTGAATCGAGGTTTTGGAAATCTTGTGTTTGTTTCAAATAATTACCAGATAAAAGTAGAGATACCGAAACGAATTTCTAGATTAGGGTTTTAACTTACAATCAGTATGTGTACACACAAGGAGTCTGTGAACATGATATTCGCAAGTGAACTTGGGAGACTCCAAAGATCAATTTCCAAGTTAAGAAAACCCAAATAATTGTACAACAAGAACAACTAGAATAAATCTAGAGATATCTTGTTTAAAACTTCTTAAGGATTTTTACGAGATACCTTAATCGAAGTTTTCTTTCTAGCTTCCGATTTCGACTAACAAGTGTTGGTGTACGATCGGAAACTAAAATCTATCAAAACCTAGGATTTATGATCAACAACTCTTGAATGGTTTTATAACAGAAGAGAAAACCTTAGAATAGAAAAGAGGGGAAAAACTTAGATTACAAGTTGTATAATCAATCACGAAGATTAAATCCAACTCGGCTTTGTGATCCCCAATACAAAGACTTTTATCTCACTCTTGTTCACGAAGAACAGAAGACATGGAAAACAACCTTATGAAGCTTACACCAATTTGTGAAAATGTGTAGCATTCACAAACTCTTTATTTATAGTGAATAGGTTAGCTTGCAAGCTACGCTAGGGTTTAGGCTATTTTCCTTTTTCAAGACTCTCCTAATTTTGGGAGTCTTTCCTAAGTTACAAATATTTTGCATAAATAATTAAATAAATAATTATTATCATATATTATATTTATGTGAATAAATTACATTTTAACTTAGGCAAGAATTAAAAGTTATCACAAACACTATAATATGGTAATCAAATATGTTTGGATTAATAGCCAACTTGCCTAGATAAGGAAACTTCACCAACTTGACGAAAAAATACTTCTAGTCACGTAATTCGGCTCAAGTCTGTGAAGCATTACAAACAGTTCATGGATTGTTTCCTACTAACGAACTGTAACAATTACGACAACACTTATAATTGTTACTTTAATAAATCACTCATAACTTCATCGTTATAACTCGGAATTGAGTGATTCTTGGCTCGTTGAATTCGTAAGCTCATTCAGTTTAACATGAGAACATTTCTAGGGATAAAGGTTATTATCACAAGAGTCGTGTCTCAAATAACCTCGAGTATATATACATAAATGTACATTAACCGTCATAGGAATTGTTCCATAGAGTGACCATTTGTTTCGATAGATTAGAACGGTAGAATTGAACAAGAATCCAAATTAAATTAATCACCACATAGCTTTGTTGATGTATTCTTGTAATCTTCTGTGTTTATCCTTAACGAATAGCTTTTCTTAGACCTAATCTAGTCGGAAACTATCTTTAGTATACTAAATCAAGAATGCATTTTGGCTTGGCAACTAAATCGACATACCAACGCTAATGGGTTCAACCGATCAATGCTCTAACAATCTCCCCCTTTGTCAATTTTAGTGACAAAAACCATTTTACATATGGATTGTACTTGTTAAAAGCATTACAGCTACAAAATCCGACATGCTTGATTTCCTTGGTTCTCCAGCTATGCGTTTTCTCATCCTGTACTTGTTGAAGATCCATCATAGTATTATTACACAACATCAAAGTTTAATTATATCACAACTTTGACAATAATACTGCGGTGATATGTATCACTCCCCCTTAGTCAAATACTCCATCTCACAATGGAAACCATTCCCCCTTACATAATGATCCGTAAACCATATGTAAATGTAGTGTGAACTACAAAATAATTCTCCCCCTTTTTGTCAATATAAATTGGGAAAGGTACGAAAATCGTGGGATCATAATGAAATTCTCAAAGAGATTATTCATGACTAAAAGAGAACATATCAACTTTAGTTTAGATGATATCACAGAGTCGAACCTTAGTGACTTCATCAAGGAGTTTATTAAGATATAAGTTAACCCTTACATGTTCTACAACCGCTTCTCCCCTCAAAGATATAGCAATTAAGCACAAGTTCAATAAGAACTCTCCCCCATAAAATGTGACTCCCTAAAGAACAACAAGAGTGACCATACTCCAGAGAGAAGGATTTATATATTGGATTTTAGAAATCCCACAAGGAGATACGAGCTTTGGACCAATCATTGAAAGTCTCTCATGAGATCGTGTTACTAAATAAATAGAATTGTCTCATGGTAACAATACACAATATGTAATCATGAAGATCAAGTATTATGATCATCTTTTCTAAGATACAAACTTGTAAAAACAAGAATTGATATGCTTAGAAGGAAGAATAACCTTTTCCACAAAGATTTACACCAAGAATGGTTACCATAAGTGTATGAAAAAGTTTCTTTGACAATAAAAACCAATATCCAATGACTTTGATTATTGCTTCTAACCTATTACACTTAAGAATTTCAATCACAAATCAAGTTAGGTAATTAAGAATTATACACGTGGTATTTAGCCATATTCATCTTAACCATAACTAGTTCAAATGACTCAAATGAAACTAGTTAAAGAGTTGTTCAATTGTTATATTCTCATAGAAGTATACAAGAACACAATTGAAGCAAAATCGGTTTGATTCACTCGAAGCAGGTCATGAACATTATAGCCACAGTTTGCAAAGATTGCATTCCTTATTATATAAATGTTTATGTTCATGTTCATAACCGATTTTAGAACTTTAACCTTCAAGTATGCAAACGGGTACGCATACTTGAAATACCCGGACCAAGATTGGGTTTCGCCAGTACACAAACGGGTACGCGAACTTTCAATCCCGGCAGAAATTCTCGAACATGAACCTGTACGCCAGTACGCATACTTAGGTTCCCGAATTTCTCAAATCAACAGGTACCCAAATGGGTGCGCATACTATGGTTCCCGGACATGGATTACATATGTGCAAGAATGCACAACATGACATATCCAATAATGGTTAAGTGTTCTAAACTCTTATTTCAATTATTGAAACTTTCTTAGAGGATGACAATAGCCGTTTTCACACATTATTATCATCGAAGCAATTTTCAAGTTATTGAAATAATCAACATGACTTTCGTCAAGAATATAAGATGAATCTAACTAAAGCAAAAATGCTTCCACATATAAAAAAAATACCCAACATAATATGTGCGCTCCAATTCTTTTGCAATCCTCACCGCATTTACAAGGGCTTCTTAGTGAGGATGCACTTCCAACACAATCAGGTTGTGTTGAGGTGAACAAAATCTTGCTCACAATAGGTATTCGAAACAAAATCATGCATGGTCTCTAGGAATTTAACAACTTCCTTGAAACTTTCAATAAATGTTCCATACCTTTTTAAGATGTTATCCCTTGTCGAACTCTTGTCTGGGAGATCCTTCTTAATAATACTCGTTGCATTATTGATATTCTTTCGTACCCATTTCTGAGTAGCTTTTGGAGCAACGTATTTATTTTTCTCCCCAATATAATTATGAAGCTTCTTGGAGGGAATACTAGAAGAACTGAAATTATGAATCTCAGTTTTTCTCCAGTTTGGAACATCAGATCTTGTCATCTTAACAAAATCAGATCTGGTTTTATCTCGTTTAAGATATCTGCAATTCCTTTGTAAATGACCTGGTTTTCCACAATAAAAGCAATGTTTAGTAGAATGGAAAAAGTTATATTTAGTGTTACCTGAATATGTATGTGATTTCTTTGGAGCTTGGCAAAATTTCCTCTTTTCTTCATCGGCAGTTGGTAGAGATCCTTCATTTTTGTCAACCATGGAAGGTTTTGGTTTAGAAGAATCTTTAGCTCTGAAAAATTTTACCTCTTTGCTAATACCAGGAGCGTATATTACTTCATAGCCCAATCCTCGTGTATCATAATGAATTCTACATGCTCCTAATATCGAGGTTAATTTTTCTGAGCTTCTATTTCTAGACAAACTCTCTTTTAAGCTCGAGTTTTCTTCTTCCAATCTTTTGACCTTTTCGAGCGCAGTAAGTAGATCATTCTTGGATGATTCACATTGAACTTTGAGATCTTATCGTTCCGAATCAAATAACAAGTTCATCTCAATGTTCTCCAAGTTATCTAGCTTTGCTTGAAGAATATTTTCCCGATCTCGACTTCCGGCAATTTCTTCTTTAAGCATTCGTATTTCGTTGAGATAATCTCTTGCACCAATAGAATCAAGTTGGTCTTGCAAGTATTTATTCTGACAATGAAGTCTGTCATATTTAACTTTCTCACTGAGTATATGGTGCTTTCAGCTTCTGAGAGTTTTTGATGACATTCCATAAGAAGATTATTAGCAACTGGATCTTTATGGAACACTTCTTCGACAAAATCAGTATCCGAAAGAACTTTCCCAGAAGCTAATGCAACCTCGCCTGCGTACTCTTGGTGATCATAATATCTGGGTCCATAATCAAAAGTAGGCGTAGATGGGGCAAAACGATTTGCTGGTTTTTACGGGATTGAGGAGAGGACCGTACGGAGGAGACTCCTTGAACCGAGCGAAATGTTCAACCTCACACATATGCACTGCAAGAAGGGAGTGTTTTGAATTCGAGAGATCAATCTGTAGTACTCCGGCCTAAACCAAGACAATGGTCGTTCCAGAGTAAACTCGGTCACAAGAGAGGATGGTTGATTTGTAGGAGGGAAGCTCAGAAATGTGTGGAATCAATGGTAATCAAAGATTGTAGGGGTGTTTTGAATTCTGAATAAGATAAGTTCTGAATGATTGAATTTTCTCTGTTGAGAGTAATTGCTCAAATGATGAGTGAGTTGTTGATCTCGTGTTGTCTGTGAGACGTGAGATCGTTGTTCTCCCTTCAATCATGATTCAAATACTTATTTATATTGCTGGATTTGTAGACACCATGATCCCATGAAGTGTGACAGTTGATGGAATCAAAGAGTGGGGAAGTGGAAATCGTGTTTGAAACCAGTTGCTTATCATGCGGAGACTTGGTCGATTTTCCATCCACTACTTTGTTAACTCCTTCAACTGATTGCACGACTTGCTCACATTCCATCGTGTGTATGAACACACGTGCCGTAGACCGCCAGACCAAAACCCTAGTTGATATCCCCCCAAGTGACACGATTGATGTCTCGTGAACGTGGAGTCTGCAGGGCAGACGTGTATTTAGTCAGTTGTTGACTTCATGGGATGATGAGTCCATGTATATGCTGAGTTGATCATGATTCTGCAAAATGTTCTGAAACTCATGAATTGAACGTGTCCGTTGAGACAGAGGTATATTTCTAACGTTGAGGTGAGCAAGTATTACTCATTCGATGAATTGTTGAATATTGATAGTTGAACCAACATTCCTTGGTTTGAGCAAATATTGCTCATCTGAGCAAGTGTTGCCCGTCTGATGAATTATTGACAACGTGACCGAAATAAAACATTAATTAGAATACTGGTAGTTGAACCGAGTATAATAAAATGGTGATCATGAGATCGTCGTAAAAAATTTAGCGTTCGAATCTGGAATTATGATTCTTGGACTCAGAAACCCTAATTTGGTCAATTGATGACCAAGTGATAGTTTATTGAAAATTTAACCATGGAATGAAGGAGGAACAGCTACATGAGACCGTGGGTCGACCATGTAGCATCCATATGCTCGTGTGAGCAAATACCAAGACCCCTTGAAGAGTTATTGAAAAGATGATCAAATGTTGGTTCAATCATTTTTCACATAATGCTCGTCTGAACCTTAGGTGATAAAACCTAATTAATTATGGAGAGGTGAGAGACCGGCCAAGGGGTCATGAAACCCTCCCTATATGGTCGTGGGATCAAATGACGATCACTTCATAAAATTCCAAAATTATTTGGAAGAGTCTTGGACCTAATACGTGCAATTGCGCGAATTAAGTCAAACCATGAAAATACGTGGGACCGTCTCATTGCGAACCAAATATCCAACCTTGGTCGGTCAAGGTAACATGCTCACTTCGTCAACACGTCCGCGTCTCAGTCCTGAGAATTTTTATATTTTCTGGCGTGCGTTTGAGCAACCATTTGAGAAAATACAATAAAATCAGGGTTTTGCTGAAACTGAGGAAACTTCATGAGATGAAGGAAAATAATTATAAAATGAAGGAATGATGAAGCATGGGACCGCTGAAGCCAAGGCATGGCCGGCCGGCCAGTGACCACAGTCCCATGGTGCCTTTCCTAATTTTATATTATTTTTCATGATTTTATGAAAATATCATGAAATCAAGGAATTTTGTAGAAATTAAGGAGTTTCCTTAAAGTGAAAGAGTTTCAATGGGATCAAGGAAGCAAATAATATTAAAATAATAAAATAAGGGCATGTGGGGCTGGCTAGGGCATGGTCGGCCGGAATGGACCCGGTCCCACAAGTTTCTCTAATTTTATGTAATTTTTGTGTATTATTTTCCATGATTTGAAGGAATTTTCATAATTTGAAAGAAATATCATGAAATCAAGGAATTTCATGGGATCAAGGAAACCTTAAAATAATAATAATAAAATAAGGAGCGTGTGGGACCGGCTGAGTCATGGTCGGCCTGCTGAGGCCTGGTCCCACGGGTTTCCTTAATTTTATATTATTTTTCATGTATTTATGAATATACCATGAGATGAAGGAGTTTTCATGAGATTAGGGAAATAATAATAAAATAATGAGGAATCATGAGGTGTGGGGCCGGCCGGGATCAAGGCATGGCCGGTTGGCCAACAATCACAGCCCCATAATATTTTTCCCAATTTTATATTATTTCCTTCGTGCGATGGAAGCACCATGAAACTGAGGAGTTTCCTCAAACGAAGGATGTTTGTTCAAATGAAAGGATTTTCATAAGATCAAGGAAAATAACAAAAAATATGATAAAATATAAAACTGGTGTGGGATTGGCCACGGCACGGCCGGCCGGTCGGTGAGCCCAATCCCCTGGCGCCTTGGTTAATATTTTAATTATTTATTATTTTCCTTCCTATTTTGCATAGGTTCATCGTTTCGTTGTATTTTGAAATACTCGTTCGTACGGTGATTGTTAGTGCATCATCGTTGAGTACACTTACACCATTTGAGCCGGGGCTTACTCGGAGGTAGCTCAGACGCCCGTGCGTTGAACATTAATTACTAACACATGGAATTCTGCTGGGAAGAACCATAGATTGAAGTAATGAAATATTGCGAAAATATTTGAACATTTTCGGAAATTCAGTGGATGAATCCATGAATTTAGGAATAATTAACTTATGGCTTTATACTAGCAGAGCAAGCTGTCCAGGAGCATTAATTATTCTGGCATGAGCTTGCTGGAGCTTCATATCCTTTATATAGTCAGGGAAACTTGTTGTTTGTATCCCGAAGACGTTATCGCTCTATACTAGCAGAGCAAGCTGTCTAGGAGCCGTCAATCTCGTGATTCTATATAGAAATAATTACTGAAGTGTTCAGATTCATGAGATATGTCGTTGTCCAGCCGAGAGACTACATATTTGCATGTACTCTGAGAGACAATATTCTCATTCAGAGGATTCGATGAGATGCTCGTGTCTCAATACTCACATATGATTGCTGGATCAGGAGTTCGTATAATTATGGGTTTACGATTTTAGCCTTTGTCGAAAATCCACCATTTACATTAAGTCCCCTGCTTAGTGAGGAAAGCCGTGTTCCTCAATCAGCATTAAATGGTGATTTTCTGGTTATAACAATATAAGTAATTGAACTTAATCGTAAGTTAAGACGTTACCGTATTTCTGATAGTACGAGAAAACCACGACTTGAATGAAGACCCCAGTGGCATGATGAGCATCGTATAATGATCATAAATTGGTGTTGAACCGCTGATTTGGACGATGGGACCTTGGTCGGTTTAGGATTGACGGATCCAGCCCCAAGAAAGGAATCCGTTTTAGCGCGGACATTCGTTCGTCCGTTCGTTAGTTTAAGAAACAAACAAAATATAGCTGAGTCTAATGATAAAATTTTTGTCTATGAGCTTTCACGAAAAACAAAATTTCATATTTTTAAATATGTGAGATTTCACAAAGTGGAATAAACTCTCATTTCAAAGGTGGATGCTCGTACGAGAGAATTTTTTGAACAAACGTGCGTCTGTTAGTAATAAAATTTTATTTATGAGCTTTCATAAAAAATTTATCTTGGAGCTTTCAGAGATCTTTGAAAATATACTCTCTCTTCAAAGACAGATGCTCATGCGAGGGAGCAAATATATATATATTTTCAAACTTACGTGAGTTTCACGTTAAATATATATATTTTGTAAAACCAATGTTTTGATTTTGAACAACTGTTGAAAGTAGACATTTATACATGGTGAAATAATATCTATATGTAAGTTTTCACAATTGTAGAATGGACGTCCGCCCAATTTTTGAAAAACCAGTGGATGTTAAAATTCACGTGAGTTGTTCACGGTTTTATGAACATCAAGTCATGATTTTGAATAATGAATTTTGCTCGTCTTTGCAGGTTTGAAGGAACGAGCAAGTTTTCGAAATTCTGACGTTATAATCACTACAGCTAGTGAAATCGTAAATATGTAAGAGTTGGTTTTTTACCATTTTGTTACGCGTTTGTTATTGGTATATCCATGACTCCATGTCTTTCGCTTCAGATAGTGGTGACTTCTGGTTACAACCACTCTTCTGGCCCTTCCGGGGAACGCTCCAGAAATATCAAGTCAAAGATGAAGACTTCTGCAGATGTTCATGCCGAGGTGAATCAACCTTTCATAGACACTGGAAAGCTGATGCATTGTATGTCTTTCGATCATCTGGGAGTCGTTCGTGGTAGAATCAACGCTTTCTTAGCCTTAGCGGATGCAGAAGAGAAGCAGGGACGAGATAAGTTATTACTGAAAAGCAAAGCTGAAGATGAAAGGCTTGCAGCTTATCAGCAAAACGCGGCCGGCTTCAGCAAATGAGACTAGCGGCTGAAGATGAAGTCTGATCTCGCGCGGAAGGCTTAGCTTCTGATTCAGATGTAGATGAATGAAGAATTTCGTCATAATTCGTCATCAGAAAATTTAGAAGTCGGGTATTCATTGAAAATGTTGTAGAATCTTCGTCCGATGTCGGAGTTTCGTGATCTACCCATGTTTCTTCATCCTCAGAAAATTTCCAATCTTTAATACAAAATATTTTTGAGTTTTGAGCATGTTTAGGGCCTGAAAAAGGCGAAACAGTAAACTTCCAGGAGATTTTTCAGAACTTTTTCAGATTGTATGTTGTCCAATGTTTTGTCCACATCTCCTTGCTCGTTTATCCAATTTCTGTGAATTTTGGATATGTTGTAGAGGACATCCATGCCAAGAGAATGGTATATGATCCATCCCTAGATTCTTCACCAATTGCTCCCAGATTTCCTCTTTGTGCAAGACAATGTAAAATCGTCTCAAACGAGCTTGTTGTAAAACGCCCCTGTTGTGTCTTTAGACCATTTGCTTGTGTCTTGAACACTTGATGAAGGATTTAAATTCCATTTATTAATTTTGAAATCTGAACCCCTTGATTGATACATGAGCATGGTGCTTGCAGTTTCATCTTGTTTCTGTCAGTCGTAGAAACATCACTTCTGAAAACCCTGGTCACGGAACCATAACTGAGGTTGCTCTCGAGAGGGGATGATATAATGACCATGGTTTCATGTCCCAGTGGTAGAATTCCTTTTATGATGAATGATTAGCACATGAGAGTCTGGTGCCACGGGTCTTGGACTATGAAACTGATCGTCATGATCAGTGGACCCTCAGTCCCCAGTATCTTGTTGAATCTCTCCTTTTCGTTTTCTCTTCTTCTGGCCAGACTTGGATAGAGGACCCAGGTAGAAAAATTGATGTAAATACCTAGGTGGTCGAAGTTGGAGGTACCTTGATGAAGTACTTTTGGAAAGACCTGGTGGACACCGATTGACTGTGGAAGTTATGAGTCCCGTCTAAGAATTGCTGCTTGCATGTTGTACGCTCTGGAAGCTGTAGGAACCTCATACAACGTCGGAATTCGACACTTGACCCCAACTTTTGAAGATAAGAGGCTGACTTATCACGTGAGAAAAGAATCACTCAATTTGGAGTTAAAGAGGTCAGCCAACGAAGGATGCACATTTGTAATTTGTAATCCCGTACAAATTTTCAGATTTCGTAGACCTGACTGTAAAGGCCATATCTTTCAGCTCGTATGTCCGATTGATGCGCCCTTTTGGTATGCTGTAGCATAGACATAAACCAACATCTTTTGTTGAGGAAGCATTGTCCCATTGGTACGTTTTTGTAAACCCATGGCCTGAAGCATGTTGTATCTCATTTGTAGAGGTGATGAGAACATCTTGTAGAAGACTTTGGCTTGTGCCTGTCCGTCGTGCAAGCTTTGGGAATACTTTGATGCTAACATGTTTTCATGTCCACACGTCTTGATATGAGTCATTAGTGCTTGTAGAAGTATGATCCATCGAGTAACACTTCCAGACTTAGGTTGTAGAGAATGGACAGTTGATGGAGCTTTGTCATGAGGATGTTGCTCTTGAGACCGTTGTTAATGCTGAGATCTCGATTGAATTTTCTCCAGACATTCTTGTTGATGCTGAGACCATGGACATAGTTTCTCCAAATATCCTTGTTGATGCCGATACCATGGTTGGAGTTTCTCCAGAGACCAAGAAGGCTAGAACCATGATTATCAACATAGTGTTGATCCTCCATCCAGTGAGCCGTGAAGTGGCTTTGTATGGGAATTGATGATGTTCCGGCAAATAGCAGCAGCGTACTTTATTCAATAAGATCAAGTCCCCAGTGTGTTGAAGGAGTTTGTGCCAACGTTGCATCTGCTCCAGAAGTATTATCACGGGATAATGAAGACCTATCGATTGAACTTTGATCGTGTCGATGTTAAATCAGTGTGTCACCGTAGAGATATTGTGCTGAAGATAAAGGAGTTATTATCGAAGGTGTACTCTTTGATTGGGAGTACAGTTTGAAGGCTTCTGAAGAAGGTAGCATTCAGAGATGAGAGGATTTTTTACTTTCAGTTGGCCTTGGAGAAGTAGGTGATTGACAGCTGTTGTAAGGATTTTCTTAGATGCTCGAGTGTTGAGGCTTCACACCCTTTAAGCGTCCGATGTCGTAGGCTTGATCGTCTCGGCCTCGAGTATCCTCTGTTGATTTAGCATTCCTTTCGTTGCGGTAGTGGGATTCAACACTTGTGCGGACATCAGAGCTTTCTGATTTTGTGGTACACAAGGACACTTGTACAAAGCTATGGAGAAACGCCCAAATTGTTCTTTTCCATGCTTGAACACCATCTCAGTAATGTATGTCTCAGTGAGATGCTCGATTCGGAGAAATGTCAGATTCAACCACTTGGTAAAATATTGCTGAAGTGAGATTACTCACTTATAGCGTCTTGCAATAGCAGAGATGCTAGAAGAATTGAGTCCCCATGCTAGAATAACATGCGAGGAAATAAATGACATAGACATGGAGGAATGAGACTTTCCTGAGTGCAGGACCTTTGGATGAATGTCTATGCATCTTTTGTAGGTTCTTGTTTCAACCTCGTCAAAGTTCGAAATTCCTCCAAGTGCTCTGATGATGGAACGTCCGCCAAATATTCTGGATCAGGACTTTCTTCTTTGGAGAGATGTGTAACCAAAGGTGCTTTATAAGTACACATCTTTTCAGCGTGGATCCACGCTCGTCTGAAGGACATGTCATGTCTTGGATTTTCCTGATTATGTAAAACTTGGCTTCCGTCCAGGTCGAACTTATGTTCACTTTGAGAGTGATGTAGCCATAAGTATTTCCGAGCGTTCCTTCAAGGTCTCTAATTGAGATGGGAGCATGAGTATCTCCTTGTCGAGTGATGCCTGTGGATCCGATGGTTTTCAGTAGAATGTTGTTGATGGCGGTGCCAGCATCGATCAATGTTCCTCCAAATTTGTTTCTTCTTAGATTGACCGTGGTAAGCAGTCCCCAGTCGTACATCTCTTGGTCTGTGGATGGAGGCTCAAGAGGTATTTCCGGAATATACTTCGTGACACGATGTAGTTCAGTGTTGTGAACATGTCTCTCCATTGTGCCTTCGACATATAGAGCAATCCACGTTCGACCAAGGATTGAACTGCCTCTTTGATAGTTTGTTCAGAGATTGTAAAGATTCTGATTGGGAGTGGATTCTTGTGTGATCCTTCAATACCCAGTTAAAGCAACCTTCTATTTGAAAATGTGTTTCAAAACATTGTAGTTGCTTGTTGGATGATTGATGAATCTATGAAGGTGACAGTACCTGGGATTCTCCATTTTGCTTCAGTTGGCTCTCTTTGATGAACAACAATTTGATTGTATCATCTTAAACCTAGACTTCCGGTAACTCGATCACTTCTTCATTATAAAGAGGGAGGTCTGAGTCTGTCTGATCATTTCCCGTTTGTTGATGCTAGGTCAAGGTTTGTGCATCTTGCTTATCCTTCCTTTGTTCTTTTGAAGGAGCTGAGGTATGCTTGCGCGGCGGTTCGACTTTCCGTTTTCTCCCTTCTGCAACAGCGTTTGTGGAAGGATGGAGGTTTTACTGCTTGTTAATCATAAGTCTGCTACCTCGAGTGTCTCGCAGTTATTCAACCTTTGTAGCTTTTGTTCTTTCCAGTAAAGCGGGTGCAGTAGTTGCCGATATCTTCGCCGCTTCATGAAGCTCTGAGAAGGTCTGGAAACGAAGATTTTCCAATAAATCTTTGTAGATCGGGATCATGCCGTTGATGCACAAGTCTACCAGTTGTTGCTCCATGACGTTTGGATTATGACAGTCTAGGGCCTAGACTCTGAATGTTTTCACGTAGTCATTGGGAAGTTCATTGCTCCTCTGAAACATTCTTCCAATATCAGAGAGAGTAATTTGCTCTGACACAAAGAAGTACTTTATGTAGAAGGCGTTAATCATTTCTCCCCAATGGTTGATAGTTCCTGGTGCGATGTTGTTATACCAGGTGTATGCGCTGCCTTTCAAGGATTTTGAAAATTCTTTTAGGCAAACAACATGGTTATGTTCATGTTCACCCAAGGCTTCTAGGAACCGAGAAACATGTTCCCAAGCATTGCATGTTCCGTCATACAAAGTGAAGGTTGGAGAGGTATAACCTTTTGTAAGAGGAATCCTTTGCGTAGCAGCAGGGTACGGAGGCTGGTAACGATGGACATGTGATGTCTTGTCTTTTCCACAGTTCTCCAAGAGGAGTTCAAAATCTTCCCGATTAATGAAATTTGATGATTCCTTTGTTGATGGATCGCCTGCAGCTCTGCAGACTTCGCTGTCATCCACTGTATGAATTGGAACTACTTCAGGATCAGCATATGAGGATGTTTCTTTTCCTTTTCCTTGAGTCTTCTCTGACATCTTGTCAGGTAAGAGTTTTGAGATAATTGCACATCTCCTTCTTTGTAGAAGCCATGTCAGTCTGATTCTCAAGAGTTTGCTGCATTTTTGTGAGATCGCCTATGGTAGGCGGATTTTCTCTGACTTCCTCGGGATGTCGGCCGAAGAGGGGATGTGCTCCAGAATTGGTCTGACGACCACCGCCATCGTTGGAAGCAGGAATGGTTTCTGGAATATGATCGTTAGTGTTGTTGCTAGTGCTAGCATCATTTGTATTGGAATATGTAACTAGCCCAGACCTAAGACCAGCCATCTTTTGAAATTGCGAGATTGCAACCGAGAGATTAATCTCCCACTGTGGTCGCCAATATGTAGCTGGGGTAAAACGATTTGCTGGTTTTTACGGGATTGAGGAGACGACCGTACGGAGGAGACTCCTTGAACCGAACGAAATGTTCAACCTCACACAGATGCACTGCAAGAAGGGAGTGCTTTGAATTTGAGAGATCAATCTGTAGTACTCCGGCCTAAACCAAGACAATGGCGTTCCAGAGTAAATTCGCTCACAAGAGAAGATGGGTTGATCTATAGGAGGGAAGATGAGAAATGTGTGGAATCAATAGTAATCAAAGATTGTAGGTGTGTTATGAATTCTGAATAGGATAAGTTCTGAATGATTGAATTTTCTCTGTTGAGAGTAATTGCTCAAATGATGAGTGAGTTGTTGATCTCGTGTTGTCTGTGAGACGTGAGATCGTTGTTCTCCCTTCAATCATGATTCAGAGACTTATTTATATTGCTGGAATTGTAGACACCATGATCCCATGAAGTGTCACAGTTGATGGAATCAAAGAGTGGGGAAGTGGAAATCGTGTTTGAAACCAGTTGCTCATCGTGCGGAGACTTGGTCGATTTTCGATTCACTACTTTGTTAACTCCTTCAACTGATTGCACTACTTGCTCATATTCCATTGTGTGTAAGAACATACGTGCCGTAAAACGCCAGACCAAAACCCTAGTTGATATCCCCTCAAGTGACACGATTGATATCTCGTGAACGTGGTGTCTGCAGGGCAGACGTGTATTTAGTCAGTTGCTGACTTCATGGGATGATGAGTCCATGTATTTGCTGAATTGAACATGATTCTGCAAAATATTCTGAAACTCATGAATTGAACGTGTTCGTTGAGACAGAGGTGTAATTCTCACGTTGAGGTGAGAAATTATTGCTCATTCGATGAATTGTTGAATATTGATAGTTGAACCAATATTCCTTGGTTTGAGCAAATATTGCTCATCTGAGCAAGTGTTGCTCGTCTGATGAATTATTGGCAGCGTGACCGAAATAAAACATTAACTAGAATACTGGTAGTTGAACCGAGTATAATAAAATGGTGATCATGAGATCGTCGTAAAATTATTAGCGTTCGAATCTGGAACTATGATCCTTGGACTCAGAAACCCTAATTTGATCAATTGATGACCGAGTGATAGTTTGTTGAAAATTTAACCATGGAATGAAGGAGGACCGGCTACATGAGACCATGGGTCGACCATGTAGTGTCCATATGCTCGTGTGAGAAAATACCAATACCCCTTGAAGAGTTGGTGAAAAGATGATCAAATGCTGGTTCAATCATTTTTCACATAATGATCGTCTGAGCCTTAGGTGATCAAACCTAACTAATTATGGAGAGGTGAGATACCAACCAAGGGGTCATGAAACCCACTCTGAATGGTCGTGGGATCGAATGACGATCACTTCATGAAATTCCAAAATTATTTGGAAGAGTCTTGGACCTAATACGTGCAATTGCGCGAATTAGGTCAAACCATGAAAATACGTGGGACCGGCTCATTGCAAACTAAAGAGACAACTTTGGTCGGTCAAGATAACATGTTCACATCATCAACACGTCCGTGTCTCAGTCCTGAGAATTTTGATATTTTCTGGCATGCGTTTGAGCAACCATTTGAAAAAATACAATAAAATCATGGTTTTGCTGAAACTGAGAAAACTTCATGAGATGAAGGAAAATAATTATAAAATGAAGGAATGATGAAGCGTGGGACCACTTTAGCCAAGGCATGGCCGGCCGGCCAGTGACCACGGTCCCATGGTGCCTTTTCCTAATTTTATATTATTTTTCATGATTGTAAGAAAATATCATGAAATCAAGGAATTTTGTTGAAATTTAGGAGATTCCTTAAAGTGAAAGAGTTTCCATAAGATCAAGGAAGCAAATAATATTAAAATAATAAAATAAGGGTGTGTGTGGCCGGCTAGGGCATGGCCGGCCGGCTTGGGCCCGGTCCCACAAATTTCCCTAATTTTATGTAATTTTTGTGTATTATTTTCCATGATTTGAAGGAATTTTAGTAATTTGAAAGAAATACCATGAAATCAAGGAATTTCATGGGATCAAGGAAACCTTAAAATAATAATAATAAAATAAGAGGCATGTGGGACCGGCTGAGGCATGGCCGGCCGGCTGGGGCCCGGTCCCACGGGTTTCCCTAATTTTATATTATTTTTCATGTATTTATGAACATACCATGAGATGAAGGAGTTTTCATGATATTAGGGAAATAATAATAAAATAATGAGGAACCATGAGGTGTGGGGCCGGCCGGGATCAAGGCATGGCCGGTTGGCCAACAATCACGGCCCCACAATATTTTTTCCAATTTTATATTATTTCCTTCGTGCGATGGAAGCACCATGAAACTGAGGAGTTTCCTCAAACGAAGGATGTTTGTTCAAATGAAAGGATTTTCATAAGATCAAGGAAAATAACAAAAAATATGGTAAAATATAAAACTGCGTGGCATTGGCCACGGTACGGCCGACCGGTCGGTGAGCCCACTCCCTTGGCGCCTTGGTTAATAATTTAATTATTTATTATTTTCCTTCCTATTTTGCATAGGTTCATTGTTTCGTCGTATTTTGAAATACTCGTTCGTGCGGTGATTGTTAGTGCATCATCGTTGAGTACACTTACACCATTTGAGCCGGGGCTTACTCGGAGGTAGCTCAGACGCCCGTGCGTTGGATATTTATTACTAACCCATGGAATTCTGCTGGGAAGAACCATAGATTGAAGGAACGAAATATTGTGAAAATATTTGAACATTTTCGGAAATTCAGTGGATGAATCCAAGAATTTAGGAATAATTAACTTATGGCTTTATACTAGCAGAGCAAGCTGTCGAGGAGCATTAATTATTCTGACATGAGCTTGCTGGAGCTTCATATCCTTTATTTAGTCAGGGAAACTTGTTGTTTGTATCCTGAAGACGTTATTGCTCTATACTAGCAGAGAAAGCTGTCTAGGATCCGTCAATCTCGTGATTCTATATAGAAATAATTACTGAAGTGTTCAGTATTCATGAGATATGTCGTTGTCCAACCGAGAGACTACATATCTGCATGTACTCTGAGAGACAGTATTCTCAGTCAGAGGATTCGATGAGAGACCCGTGTCTCCATACTCACATCTGATTGTTGTATCAGGATTTCGTATAATTATGGGTTTACGATTTTAGCCTTTGTCGAAAATCCACCATTTATAGTAGGCAAAGCAGCTGCATATGCCGATTTTCTACGGCTCCAGCTAGGACATACTGAAGAAAGGTGCCCGAAACAACGACAGTTAAAGCATTGTACATCATCATTAGGAGATTTGTACCTTTAGAAAAACTCTTTTTCCTGTCTCTCAAGATTTGTCTAAATTATCGTGGAGTAACATCCTTAGCATCTGGCGAACCAGATTTATCCTTAGAGGATTCAGAATTGTTTGCAGCTTTAAAAGAAATCACCTCTTTTCCAGATCGGTGTTCATTGTCAAATATCTTTAACTTTCCAACAAGAGTATTCCTGGAGAGTGTTGAAAGATCGTTTGCTTCTTCAATAACATGTTTCTTAGACTCATATCTTGATGGTAGATACCTGAGAATTCTGCACACAGTATCTTTCTCCGGAATAGTTCTTCCTAATGAAAATGAGGAGTTAACTATTTGAGAAAGTATTTGGTTAAACTCATCAAAGGTTTCATCATCAGACATATGAAGGTTTTCCCAATCAGAAGCTAGGTATTGAAGCCTTGCTTCTTTCTCTAAGGAATTACCTTCAAATACGATTTCTAAGATATCACAAGCATCTTTAGACTTATTGCAAGTAGTCACATGATACTGGGGATCTGGAGTAATGGCATGGACTATAGCAATTAATCCTTCAGAGTTTTTCTTGGTGGCAAGAATCTCAAGATCATCATAATCACCAATATCCTTCGCAACAGTTACACCGTCTATTATAACTAATGGAGGATTATATCCATTTAACAATACGAACCCATGATTGAAAATCTCGCGCTTGTATAAAAGCACGCATAACAATTTTCTACCATAAATAGTTCGTGTCATCGAAGGCTGGCGGTACGTTTATAAAGATAACACTTCTGCCCATATCAGATCGCTACAAACACAGACTTATAATGTTTTTAACGTGTTTACCTGCTCTGATACCAATTGAAAATGCGGGGGTCTAACAACCACACCCAACAATTCGTTTGGAAATCTGAGATGACTTATTTCAATATACTTTCAAGAGAATCAACTAGATAGTCAGACTCGATCTATAGGAAAGTATATCAAAGAGCTATATCTCTATTTTAACACAATCAGAGTTAAACAGAAACAAGTATGATTTTAGTGTGAAGCTCTTGAAATAAAATGTTTTATGTTAATCACAACCTATCCAATATCCACCGTGTATAAACCAATTTAAGCAACAATCACTAAAGGAATATTTCAACACAGTGTCCACTTGAAACAGGGCTAGTCCAGACTGGTCTAACAATGTGAAAATAAAAAAATCAATTGTTCAAGATCAATCAAGTCTTATCCAACAAACAAGGTCGTATTTAACAACTATGATTGATTAACGTACAACCTGTATTATTTCAATTATATAAATAAAATATAATGCGAAAAAGAAATAACATAGACACCAGAAATTGTGTTAACGAGGAAATCGCAAATGCAGAAAAACCCCGGGACCTAGCCCAGAATAAACACACACTGATTATAAGCTGTTACACCAATTTCCTACTACCTATTCGGAATAGATGTAATACCTTCATCAGCACTTATAGAACTCCTAGCAGAACACCGATTCTCTTTAGGAATTCTTCTCGTCTAACTTCTAGCAGAACACAAATTCTCTTTAGAAGTTATTCCCAAAAATCTTCTGGCAGAAAAAAGTTCTCTTCAAAAGATACAACAACACGGTTGATATTTTTCGATCTTTTGTTTTCACAAAACACCAATTCTATTTCCCTTTTAATGTGAATCAAGGTTTTGGAAATCTTGTGTTTGTTTCGAACAACTACCAGATAAAAGTAGAGATACCGAAACAAACTTGTAGATTAAGGTTTTAACTTACAATCAGTATGTGTACACACAAGGAGTCTGTGAACCTGATTTTCGTAAACGAACTTCGGCATTCCAAAGATCAATTTCCAAGTTAAGAAAATCCTAATAATTCTACAACAAGCACAACTAGAATAAATCTAGAGATATCTTGTTTAAAACTTCTTAAGGATTTTTACGAGATACCTTAATCGAAGTTTTCTTTCTAGCTTCCGATTTCGACTAACAAGTGTTGGTATACGATCGGAAACTGAAATCTATCAAAACCTAGGGTTTATGATCAAAAACTCTTGAATTGTTTTATAACAGAAGAGATAACCTTAGAATAGACAAGAGGTGAAAAACTTAGATTACAATTTTTTTAATCAATCACGAAGATTAAATCCAACTCGGCTTTGTGATCCCCAATACAAAGACTTTTATCTCACTCTTGTTCACGAAAAACAGAAGACATGGAAAACAACCTTATGAAGCTTACACCAATTTTCCAAAGGGGATGAAAACGTGTAGCATTCACAAACTCTTTATTTATAATGAATAGGTTAGCTTGCAAGCTACGCTAGGGTTTAGGCTATTTTCCTTTTTCAAGACTCTCCTAATTTTCGAAGTCTTTCCTAAGTTACAAATATTTATGCATAAATAAATAATTAAATAAATAATTATTAGCATATATTGTATTTATGTGAATAAATCACATTTTAACTTAGGCAGGAATTAAAAGTTATCACAAACACATTAATATGGTAATCAAATATGTTTGGATTAATAACCAACTTGCCTAGATAAGGAAACATCACCAACTTGACTAGAAAAGACTTCTAGTCACGTAATTGGGCTCAAGTCAAATAGTGACTGATTCTTTGATTCTCATTTAAAGAAGAAACAACATGGTCAGCGGAAGCCTGAGATGGGGTTGGTATAGACAAGACAGGAACGAAAGAAGGATAAGAAGGTACCTGTAGTGACGGCGACGGAGATGGTAGTATAGTGGGTGCAACTGCAAAAGGAAAAACCGACGCATCAAAAACAACATGTCGTGACCAATATATTCTTCCAGATGGAAACATGGAGACATTTATAACCTTTCCGAGTAGCGCAATATCCTAAGAAAACGCATGGAGATGATCGAGACTCCAGTTTATTAGACCGATAATCACGAAGGTGAGGAAAACATAAACACCCAAAAGTTCGAAGACATAAATAGTCCGGAACTTTATGAAATAGTAATTCATATGGAGATCGAGTACCCGTAGGTACCGAAGGAACACGATTCATAAGAAAAGTGGCAGTAGAAAATGCATCGTACCAAAAACTAGGGGGAATGGAAGCCATTGAAATAAGTGTGAGACCTGTTTCGACGATATGACGGTGTCGCCTTTCAGCAAGGCCATTTTGAGCAGACATGTGAGGACAAGTGAACCGATGAAGTGTACCATTTTGCTGAAGGATTTTGGTGAATTTTCGATATTCAGTGCCATTGTCAGACTGAAAATTTTTAATTTTTCGATTGAAAAGAGTCTGAACATGCTTATAAAAAATTTCAAAGATCGAAACAGCATCAGATTTCACATGCATTGGGTAAATCCAAGTAAATTGACTAAAAGCATCAACAATAATTATATAATACCAAAAACCTTCATTAGATAAAACCGGGGCAGCACCCCAAACGTCGGACACAATTCAATCCAAAGGATTGTCATAAACGGCGGTACTAGAATAGAATTGGAGTTTATGACTTTTATTGGCTAAACATGACTGCACATAGAAAAGCTAGAACTAGATATTGGTAGATGATATTTCGAAACAACTGTCTTAACAGTTTTTAGCATAGGATGCCCTAAACGGTGGTGCCAGTTTTGAAGCGATGTACGTTCTCCGACAAAAACACATATAGACGAGACTGGAAAAAGTGTATAAAGACCATCCTTAAGCGCTCCCACGAGTACTACCTTCCCCGTGCAACGATCCTTCACAAGACAGCCATTACCATGAAATTCAAATAAAACATTATTATCACGGCAAAACTGAGATACAGATAGAAGGTTGTTAGAGATATGTGGAACGTGAAAGACATTGGAGAGAAAGAACTTACGATTTGGAGTTGAAAGGACAATATTACCAATGTTAGATATTCCCATACCATACCCAGCAGCGGTGCGCACTTCATCAGGTCCATTTTACTCGTGATGAGTCTGTAGATTCTGAAGGTTATTTGTCATATGACTGTTGGCCCCACTGTCCACAAGCCAATCATAAGTATAGTTTGGTTGGTGGTATGTAGCATAAGCAGCAGGAGGAGGAGAGTTATTGTTCGATGAAGACATGACACCTCTATTGTTATAACCCTTAGCTTGTTTACGCTGGTCACGAGGAGGATAAGTGATCATATCAGTTCGTTTGCGGCAATCTCGAGCACCATGATATGGCTTCTCACATATTTGTCAGATGATAGCAGGTTTTCCGTCTCGTGTGAGGGGAACATCAAGACTGCGATTAGTGAAGGCAAAATTAGCTTGCAGCTGAGAGGTAGTAATCTGATTATGCGCACTGACACGAAGATCATAAGAAAGTAACATAACTTCAAACTCATCAGATGTAATCACGCCCATGGTGGTAATTAGAGAGCTAACAATGGACTCATAAGCGGAATCAAGACCCTTAATAACATAATGACGGTATTCCTTGTCAGAAATTTATATCCCGCTAGCAGCAAGTGAATCGAAAATGTTCTTAACTGACTGAATATAGTCAGGCATAGCTGAGTTTCCCTTCTTAATAGATGAGAGAGATTCCTTAAGATGAATAAGATATGCATCAGTTTTGGATGCAAAAAGACTCTCTAGTTTCGTCCAGATAGAACTTGAGGTTTCACATGACTTGACTTTTGCTAAAATCGGAGAAGTCAGAGAAGACATAATCCATCCAAGCAATAACTTGTCTGTGCGTCTCCAAGATAAAAACAAAGGGTTAGGAGCTCCGTTAACAATGGCCGCTGGAGAAGCCAAAGTGCCATCGAAAAACTTTTCTAAATCGTATCCTTGCAAATAGGAATGAATTGAGCCTTCCATAACAAATAATTATGACCAGCAAGTTTTTTCTTGATAGCACCATGTAGGCGTTCAAAAGGAACCTGCTCTGAAGTTGCAGAAGAAGATATGCTACTGATTGATGAAGATATTGTGGAAGATTGGGTTGATTCAGTCGACATAGTAAAAGGTTAAATAAATTGAGATGAATTAGGTTAAAAGAAATAAAACCCTAAATAGGTCCTAAAGATGTCGACATATCTGATACCAAGACAGATTTGATATAAACTTGGTTTCTCAAGATGAGCAAACCAGAAGAAAAACATTGTATTTATAGTTGATATACAATAGGGTTTGCAGTGCTTGGACAACAATTCTTAACAAAACAGACTTCAACTAAAACAGGAAACCCAAAGCTAAACATGGAATCTAACCATATATACATTATACATTATGTTCTCTAACAGGTTGCTAGCGTAAAAAATGGACAAGAACAAGATTCTGCCGAGTCTCCCAGAAGAAATCATCATCGAAGTCCTTTCGAGGTTGTCACCAATATCACTCTTAAACTTCAGGTGTGTATGCAAATCTCGGAGCATCTTATTTAATGATCCTAAATTGATCAACTTGATTATGAAAAACAATATTGTCATGCTGAGAGATGATAACACAATATACTCGTTTGATTATGAATCGTCATCATCGATGCTTCTTGATGATCTTGCCTCGCATATTAAGAAAATTCATCTACCACCAATGGTGAGAGCTCGGCCATGCATTGTGGGTTCTTGTCAGGGATTGGTTTGCTTGTGTTCTTCTGATAGCTATTGCCTTTGGAATCCATCTACCAAGGAATACAAAGCTATACCAATATCGACAACACCTGGATATCAATCTGCCTATTCAGGATGCTCCACTAGAGAT
This sequence comes from Papaver somniferum, assembly GCF_003573695.1. Lineage (NCBI taxonomy): Eukaryota > Viridiplantae > Streptophyta > Magnoliopsida > Ranunculales > Papaveraceae > Papaver > Papaver somniferum. The sequence goes on along the minus strand of NW_020621936.1, from coordinate 6,129,145 downwards.
ATTACACATGGGTGTTAGTAATTTGATTGAATATATTTGATTGTTTGGAATGATTTTGATATGAAATGGAGATGGGGAAATTATTTCCTCTCTATCTTTTTGATTTCATTAATTTCAAGATATTACATTCTCTCTCTATTCTTGGTCAATATATGACCCAAGGAAAGAGATATACGTGGACCCTCTTTGTCCATACATATTCTACACTAAAACAGATGCATTCATAAATGCATGATAGATATGCATTGTACACAAGGCTTGTTCATAAGACCAAAGTTACTTGCATTCTAAAATGCATGTGGAATAAAGCTTGTACTCAACACTTATGCACAAGAACATTACATTAACTCTTAACAATCTCCTCCTTAATGTGATGTTCTCCAACTCCTAGTAGCTCACGGAAATTTTAAAATTTAACTTTGGGAAGTGCCTTGCTGAAGATGTCTGCCAATTGGTCTTCCGTCTTGCAATACTTGAGTTCTATGTCACCAACTTCAACCGCTTCTCGAATGAAATGGTACTTGAGTTTAATGTGTCTTGCTCTACAATGCTCAACCGAATTTTTGTACATAGAAATTTCCAATTTGTCGTCACAAAAAATTACGGTGCCTTCTTCTTGCTTCTCTTGAATGTCTTCCATGATTCTTCTTAGCCATACAACATGAGATGTAGCTATTGATGCCTAAATGTACTCCGCCTCCTCCGTGGATTGATCTACGGTTTCTTGCTTCTTCGATGCCCATGTGAATATACCCGAACCAAGAGAAAAATCATAACCCGATGTACTCTTCATGTCATCAATACACCCTCCCAAGTCGCTATCAGAATAACCAACTAATTTGACATCCAAATTTCTTGAATACATGATTCCAAAATTCATTGTTCCTTGAATATACCTTAACAACCTCTTTTCCGCGCCAAGATGTAGATGACTAGGTGAACTCATGAACCTAGAAAGCATACTTGAAGCAAACATGATGTCGGGTCTTGTATGTGTAATTAACAACAAGTTTCCAATAAAACCTTTATAGTAAGTCTCATCAACTTTTCTTCCTCCATCATCCTTCTTGAGTTTATCATTCACTACAAGTGGTGTAGATGTGGGGTTACAACCAAGCATACCAAATTTCTGCAACACCTTTTTGGCATACTTGCTTTGAGAAATGAACACTCCATCATCACTTTGATGAACTTCTATACCAAGGAAGTACTTGAGCAAACCCATGTCACTCATCTCATATTTCATCATCATTTCTCTCTTGAATTGCTCAATCATATGAGCATCATTACCCATAAGATAAGATCATCAATATATAAGGAAACGATGATAATCGACGTACCTTTTGTCTTCACATATAGTGTAGGCTCACTCTTGCTTTAGTTGAAGTTTTTCCTTTTGAAGTATCCATCTATCTCACTATACCAAGCTCTTGGTGCTTGCTTTAGACCATACAAAGCTTTCTTCAACTTTTACACCTTATCTTCTTCTCCTTTCACCACAAAACCTTGTGGTTGTTCTATATAGACTTCTTCATGTAGTTCTCCATTCAAAAATTCCGATTTGACATCAAGTTGATAAAGTAACCAACCTTTTTTGGAATCCATAGCAATCATTGCTCTAATGGTGTCAAGAGGAGCAACCGGTGCAAACGTTTCATTGTAGTCGATACCGGTTTGTTGTGAGTAGCCCTTTGCCACCAACCTTGCTTTGTATCTTTGAACCGTTCCATCCACATTGTACTTCACCTTGTATATCCTCTTGACACCAATAACTTCTTTGTCACTTGGCCTTGATACCTTCTCCCATGAATCGTTCTCGTCAATAAAAAAAACTTCTTCTTCCATAGCTTTTATCCAAACCGGTTCTTTTGATGCTTCTTCAAAATTTTCCGGTTCAACCACACAATAGTTGCATCTTTCATACACGGTGGTGATGTTGATGCACTAGTACTCGGAGACATGCTTGGAGATGCTCCTTGTCTTGTATCTGGTGGTGTTTGAGGTAGTTCTTTCTCATCTTCTTCACCTTCTTCAACTTCATTTGTTGCCGAATTTTCTTGCTCTTCATCAACAATAATAATTCTCTTCTCAATTTTACCTTCTTCCCAATTCCATGAAGCTCCTTCATCAAATAACACATCACGACTTGTAATCATTGTATTGTTCTTCAAGCTATACAACCTATAACCTTTTTATTGGAGGCTATTTCCAAGAAATATACACTTATCATTTGATTCATCAAGCTTTGTTCTCTTCACCTTTGGAATTTGAGAATAACACACACTACCAAAAACTTTGAGATGTCTTACCGATGGCTTTCTCCCACTCCATGCTTCAAAAGGAGTTTTATCCCATACGGCTTTTGTTGGACACCTATTCATCAAGTAAACGGCGGTGTTAACGGCTTTATCCCAAAACACTTTAGGCATACCCTTGTCATGAAGCATGAACTTCGCCATCTCCATCACGGTTTGGTTCTTTCTCCCGAAAACACCATTTTGTTGAGCAGTATAACCCACGGTTAGTTGCCTTTCCAAGCCTTCATCTTCACAAAATTTATCAAACTCTTTGTTGTTGTACTCTTTGCCTCTATCATTTCTCAAAACTTTGATGTAGTGACCACTTTGATTTTCAACAAGGCTCTTGTACTTCTTGAAGATGCTAAAAACTTCGGAATGATTTTGATATGAAATGGAGATGGGGAAAGTATTTCCTCTTTGTCTCTTTGATTTCACTAATTTCAAGATATTACATTCTCTCTCTATTCTTGGTCAATATATGACCCAAGGAAAGAGATATATGTGAACCCTCTTTGTACATACATATTCTACACTAAAACAGATGCATTCATAAATGCATGATAGATATGCCTTGTACACAAGGCTTGTTCATAAGACCAAAGTTACTTGCATTCTAAAATGCATGTAGAATAAAGCTTGTACTCAACACTTATGCACAAGAACATTACATTAACAATCTCCTCCTTAATGTGATATTCTCCAACTCCTAGTAGCTCACGGAAATTTTGAAATTTACCTTTGGGAAGTGCCTTGGTGAAGATGTCCGCAAATTGGTCTTCCGTCTTGCAATACTTGAGTTCTATCTCACCATCTTCAACCGCTTCTCGAATGAAATGGTACTTGAGTTTAATGTGTCTTGCTCTACAATGCTCAACCAAATTTTTGGACATAGAAATTGTCGATTTGTTGTCACAAAAAATTACGGTGCCTTCTTCTTGCATCTCTTGAATGTCTTCCATGATTCTTCTTAGCCATACATCATGATATGTAGCTATTGATGCCGAAATGTACTCCGCTTCCGCCGTAGATTGAGCTACGGTTTCTTGCTTCTTCGATACCCATGTGAATATACCCGAACCAAGAGAAAAAGCATCACCCGATGTACTCTTCATCTCATCAATACACCCTCCCAAGTCGCTATCACAATAGCCAACTAATTTGACATCCAAATTTCTTGAATACATGATTCCAAAATTCATTGTTCCTTGAATATACCTTAACAACCTCTTTTCCGCGCCAAGATGTAGATGACTAGGTGAACTCATGAACCTAGAAAGCATACTTGAAGCAAACATGATGTTGGGTCTTGTATGTGTAAGGTACAACAATTTTCCAATAAGACCTATATAGTTAGTCTCATCAACTTTTCTTCCTCCATCATCCTTCTTGAGTTTCTCATTCACTACAAGTGGTGTAGATGTGGGGTTACAACCAAGCATACCAAATTTCTGCAACACCTTTTCGGCATACTTGCTTTGAGAAATGAACACTCCATCTTCACTTTTATGAACTTCTATACCAAGGAAGTACTTGAGAAAACCCATGTCACTCATCTCATATTTCATCATCATTTCTCTCTTGAATTGCTCAATCATATGAACATCATTACCCGTAAGATAAGATCATCAACATACAAGGAAACGATGAGAACAGACGTACCTTTTGTCTTCACATATAGTGTAGGCTCACTCTTGCTTTTGTTGAAGTTTTGCCTTTTGAAGTATCCATATATCTCACTATACCAAGATCTTGGTGCTTTCTTTAGACCCATACAAAGCTTTCTTCAACTTGTACACCTTATCTTCTTCTCCTTCCACCACAAAACTTTGTGGTTGTTCTACATAGACTTCTTCATGTAGTTCTCCATTCAAAAATGACGATTTGACATCAAGTTGATAAAGTAACAAACCTTTTTGGGAATCCATAGCAATCACGTCTCTAATGGTGTCAAGACGAGAAACCGGTGCAAATGTTTCATTGTAGTCGATACCGGGTTGTTGTGAGTAGCCCTTTGCCACCAACCTTGCTTTGTATCTTTGAACCGTTCCATCCCCATTGTACTTCACCTTGTATATCCACTTCACACCAATAGCTTCTTTGTCACTTGGCCTTGATACCTTCTCCCATGAATCGTTCTCGTCAATAAAAAAAACTTCTTCTTCCATAGCTTTTATCCAAACCGGTTCTTTTGATGCTTCTTCAAAATTTTCCGGTTCAACCACACAATAGTTGCATCTTTCATACACGGTGGTGATGTTGATGCACTAGTACTCGGAGACATGCTTGGAGATGCTCCTTGTCTTGTATCTGGTGGTGTTTGAGGTAGTTCTTTCTCATCTTCTTCACCTTCTTCAACTTCATTTGTTGCCGAATTTTCTTGCTCTTCATCAACAATAATAATTCTCTTCTCAATTTTACCTTCTTCCCAATTCCATGAAGCTCCTTCATCAAATAACACATCACGACTTGTAATCATTGTATTGTTCTTCAAGCTATACAACCTATAACCTTTTTATTGGAGGCTATTTCCAAGAAATATACACTTATCATTTGATTCATCAAGCTTTGTTCTCTTCACCTTTGGAATTTGAGAATAACACACACTACCAAAAACTTTGAGATGTCTTACCGATGGCTTTCTCCCACTCCATGCTTCAAAAGGAGTTTTATCCCATACGGCTTTTGTTGGACACCTATTCATCAAGTAGACGGCGGTGTTAACGGCTTTATCCCAAAACACTTTAGGCATACCCTTGTCATGAAGCATGAACTTCGCCATCTCCATCACGGTTTGGTTCTTTCTCCCGAAAACACCATTTTGTTGAGCAGTATAACCCACGGTTAGTTGCCTTTCCAAGCCTTCATCTTCACAAAATTTATCAAACTCTTTGTTGTTGTACTCTTTGCCTCTATCATTTCTCAAAACTTTGATGTAGTGACCACTTTGATTTTCAACAAGGCTCTTGTACTTCTTGAAGATGCTAAAAACTTCGGAATGATTTTGATATGAAATGGAGATGGGGAAAGTATTTCCTCTTTGTCTCTTTGATTTCACTAATTTCAAGATATTACATTCTCTCTCTATTCTTGGTCAATATATGACCCAAGGAAAGAGATATATGTGAACCCTCTTTGTACATACATATTCTACACTAAAACAGATGCATTCATAAATGCATGATAGATATGCCTTGTACACAAGGCTTGTTCATAAGACCAAAGTTACTTGCATTCTAAAATGCATGTAGAATAAAGCTTGTACTCAACACTTATGCACAAGAACATTACATTAACAATCTCCTCCTTAATGTGATATTCTCCAACTCCTAGTAGCTCACGGAAATTTTGAAATTTACCTTTGGGAAGTGCCTTGGTGAAGATGTCCGCAAATTGGTCTTCCGTCTTGCAATACTTGAGTTCTATCTCACCATCTTCAACCGCTTCTCGAATGAAATGGTACTTGAGTTTAATGTGTCTTGCTCTACAATGCTCAACCAAATTTTTGGACATAGCAATTGTCGATTTGTTGTCACAAAAAATTACGGTGCCTTCTTCTTGCATCTCTTGAATGTCTTCCATGATTCTTCTTAGCCATACATCATGATATGTAGCTATTGATGCCGAAATGTACTCCGCTTCCGCCGTAGATTGAGCTACGGTTTCTTGCTTCTTCGATACCCATGTGAATATACCCGAACCAAGAGAAAAAGCATCACCCGATGTACTCTTCATCTCATCAATACACCCTCCCAAGTCGCTATCACAATAGCCAACTAATTTGACATCCAAATTTCTTGAATACATGATTCCAAAATTCATTGTTCCTTGAATATACCTTAACAACCTCTTTTCCGCGCCAAGATGTAGATGACTAGGTGAACTCATGAACCTAGAAAGCATACTTGAAGCAAACATGATGTTGGGTCTTGTATGTGTAAGGTACAACAATTTTCCAATAAGACCTATATAGTTAGTCTCATCAACTTTTCTTCCTCCATCATCCTTCTTGAGTTTCTCATTCACTACAAGTGGTGTAGATGTGGGGTTACAACCAAGCATACCAAATTTCTGCAACACCTTTTCGGCATACTTGCTTTGAGAAATGAACACTCCATCTTCACTTTTATGAACTTCTATACCAAGGAAGTACTTGAGAAAACCCATGTCACTCATCTCATATTTCATCATCATTTCTCTCTTGAATTGCTCAATCATATGAACATCATTACCCGTAAGATAAGATCATCAACATACAAGGAAACGATGAGAACAGACGTACCTTTTGTCTTCACATATAGTGTAGGCTCACTCTTGCTTTTGTTGAAGTTTTGCCTTTTGAAGTATCCATATATCTCACTATACCAAGATCTTGGTGCTTTCTTTAGACCCATACAAAGCTTTCTTCAACTTGTACACCTTATCTTCTTCTCCTTCCACCACAAAACTTTGTGGTTGTTCTACATAGACTTCTTCATGTAGTTCTCCATTCAAAAATGACGATTTGACATCAAGTTGATAAAGTAACAAACCTTTTTGGGAATCCATAGCAATCACGTCTCTAATGGTGTCAAGACGAGAAACCGGTGCAAATGTTTCATTGTAGTCGATACCGGGTTGTTGTGAGTAGCCCTTTGCCACCAACCTTGCTTTGTATCTTTGAACCGTTCCATCCCCATTGTACTTCACCTTGTATATCCACTTCACACCAATAGCTTCTTTGTCACTTGGCCTTGATACCTTCTCCCATGTATCGTTCTCGTCAATGAAAAAAACTTCTTCTTCCATAGCTTTTATCCAAACCGGTTCTTTTGATGCTTCTTCAAAATTTTCCGGTTCAACCACACAATAGTTGCATCTTTCATTCACTTCACTCAACCTTCGCAACTTCTTTAGTGCCGACATTGGTGATGTTGATGCACTAGTACTCGGAGACATGCTTGGAAATGCTCCTTGTCTTGTATTTGGTGGTGTTTGAGGTAGTTCTTCCTCATCTTCTTCACCTTCTTCAACTTCATTTGTTGCTGAATTTTGTTGCTCTTCATCAACAATAATAGTTCTCTTCTCAATTTTACCTTCTTCCCAATTCCATGAAGCTCCTTCATCAAATAACACATCACGGCTTGTAATCATTGTGTTGTTCTTCAAGCTATACAACCTATAACCTTTTGATTGGAGGCTATATCCAAGAAATATACACTTCTCACTTGATTCATCAATGTTTTTTCTCTTCACCTTTGGAATTTGAGAATAACACACACTACCAAAAACTTTGAGATGTCTTACCGATGGCTTTCTCCCACTCCATGCTTCAAAAGGAGTTTTATCCCATACGGCTTTTGTTGGACACCTATTCATCAAGTAGACGGCGGTGTTAACGGCATTATCCCAAAACACTTTAGGCATACCCTTGTCATGAAGCATGAACTTCTCCATCTCCATCACGGTTTGGTTCTTTCTCCCGGAAACACTATTTCGTTGAGCAGTATAACCCACGGTTAGTTGCCTTTCCAAGCCTTCATCTTCACAAAATTTATCAAACTCTTTGTTGTTGTACTCTTTGCCTCTATCACTTCTCAAAACTTTGATGTAGTGACCACTTTGCTTTTCAACAAGGATCTTGAACTTCTTTAAGATGCTAAAAACTTCGGATTTTTGCCTCATGAAGTACACCCAAGTCATACGACTTAAATCATCAATGAATAAGATAATGTATCTATTACCTCCATGAGTTGGTGTGATCATTGGTCCACACACATCGGTATGTACCAAACCAAGAAGTTCTTTTGCTCTCCATGCTACACCTTTTGGGAATGGTTGGCGATGTTGCTTCCCAAGTGCACAACCTTCACATACTCCATCTTTGTGGTTGATATGTTGTAGAAGTCCTTGCACCATGTTCTTGTTGGAAAACACCTTGAGACCATTGAAATTCAAAATGCCCAAGTCTGTTATGCCATAACCATGTTTCATCGATGGTTTCTATCCCCAATGCAACATTCTTCTCCTTTTCAAAGATAATTGGAAAGCTTCTATTTTTCTCCATCTTGATACTCTTCATGACTTGTCTTTTTTGTTATGATTCTTGTCATAAATGGTGCAATATCCATCTACAAAATGAACCGCATACCCAAGCTCCACAAGTTGCCCAACACTAAGCAAATTTTTTGCCAAATCCGGAACATATAACACATCTCTAATTTATTTTTCTCCATTGATAGTTTGCACGCAAATTGTACCTCTTCCGTTAGCTTGAACCATGTTTCCATCCCCCATCTTTACTAGAGAGTTTATGGATGTATCCATGTCTACAAACAATCTCTTCACGCCGGACATATGAGTTGTACAACCACTATCTACAAACCACACTTCACTCTTAGAAGTCTCCATAGAACTTTGACAAGCATAAAACAAATTTTGTTTTTATTCTTTCTCTTCGGCTCTACCGGCATGTTCTTCTTCTTCTTTGTATCTACAATCTTTCTCCAAATGTCCATACTTCTTACAATGATGACATTGGGGTTTTCCTTTGTTCCAAAAATTCTTCTCCAAATGACCATTCTTCTTGAAAAAATTGCATCTTGGTACTTGAGAGGAATCACTCTTTGTGTAGTTGTTGGAATTTTCTCTTCCTTTCTTCCATTTTCCTTTTGCTTTGAAGTTAGATGAAGCATCACCCTTGTACTCATTTTTCTTCATTGCTGAATTCTTTGAGTTCAAGTTCAATTTTGATTAAAAAGCACTCTCAATTGACTTTTCGGAGTGTCTTGACAACCTTTGCTCATACACCTTCAAGGAAGCCCATAATTCTTTTGACTTAAATGTAGAAAAATCCTTTGTCTCCTCCAAAACCGCCACAATGGGCTCAAATTTCTCCGGCAAACAAATCAATATCTTCTCACAAATTCTTCTTTCTTCCATTTTCTCACCACACATCAACATATTATTAACAACTTCAACAACTGTTGAATAAAACTCATTCAAACATTCATTCTCATTCATTTTTAGATTCTCAAAATCTCTTCTATATGAATATAATTTTAATTCTCTTACCTTCTTATTACCTCCATACTCTTGTTGAAGAATATCCCAAGCTTCTTTAGCTATAGGAAAATGGATTACCCTTGGTAGAGTAGTGTCTCCAACTCCTTGTTGGATGTACATGGATGCTTTAGCATTCTTCTTCCTACTCTCCTTGAGTGTATCCTTTTGGGCTTGTTCTAGAGTTGATGTATCTTCAATTTTATCATACCCATTTTTTACAATCTCACACACATCTTGTGACATGAACAAAGTATTCATTTTGATAGCCCAAAAATTATAATTTTCTCCATGAAAAAGTGGTATTGAGGGTTGTTGAATATATAGACTTGAGTTACTACTACTTGCCATTGATTTAGTTGAAGATGATTGAAGAAATTGGGTTCTTTTCTTTTCTAGATCTAGAATTTGAAAAGTTTAAATATTGCTGATTTTTTGAATTAATGGGTAAAAATTGATTTTTTTCACTCTCCAAGATCAGATTCAAACAATCTATGCTCTGATACCAATTGTTAGTAATTTGATTGAATATATTTGATTGTTTGGAATGATTTTGATATGAAATGGAGATGAGGAAAGTATTTCCTCTCTATCTCTTTGATTTCATTAATTTCAAGATATTACATTCTCTCTCTATTCTTGGTCAATATATGGCCCAAGGAAAGAGATATATGTGGACCCTCTTTGTCCATACATATTCTACACTAAAACAGATGCATTCATAAATGCATGATACATATGCCTTGTACACAAGGCTTGTTCATAAGACCAAAGTTATTTGCATTCTAAAATGCATGTGGAATAAAGCTTGTACTCAACACTTATGCACAACAACATTACATTAACTCTTAACAATGGGTTTGGTTACGACTGCTTGATCGATGATTACAAGTTATTAGAAATATTACCTGGTAGGAACAACAGTCGACCTGTAGTTGGTGTCTACTTGTTGAGATCAGATTCATGGAAACCAGGATATATTCCTTACAAATTTTATCGTGAAACACCACCGGGGGTGTTGTCTAACGGAGCTCTTCACTGGTTTGCAAATTCCTCCTCCTCCTCCAGGGTCTTAATCGCTATGGATGTTGGAGACTAGAGTACTCGTGAAATCATACAACCAGGAAAGTTTGATGTCAATGGCGGTAATAGACATCTCGATGTGTTGGATAGGTATCTTTGTATGCTTTATAGTAGTGATGATTCTTCAGAAAGTTTTGAGGTCTGGGTTATGAAGGATTACGGAGTCAAAGAGTCTTGGATGCAAGTATATAACATTCCTTGGATGACTATGTTTGGCCGTACGCTTCGTTGCTTCAGGCAGATACAATGTCTAAGAAACAGAGAGCTTCTTTGCGAGATTAAAACCCAACACGATGATAAGGCAGATGATAGTACTATGGTTTTATATGATCCGAAGGATGATAAATATAGTATTTTGAAGATGAATGGCGATAGGAGTTATTTCACACATTCTATATTCCAAATAGAGAGTTATGTGCAGAACTCGGTTTCACTTAATTCGGGTACTGAAATGCAAATAGAGATGCAAATAGCTTAGCTGATTCTTTAGTTAAATTTGCTAAAACTCAAAGTAGTGTAGTTGATTATTATTCAAACTGGCCTACTTGGATCAATATATTGATCTTAAGTGACCAAAACAGTATTGTTGCTTCTTAATTTTATTAATAAATTCTACTTTCCTATTAAAAAAAAAAACTTAATTCGGGTACTTATGTTGATCAAGAGCAAGAAGAGAAGGATTTATCTGTTGCATTCAAAAAGGCCATATGGAAATGAGAACACATTCCTACAAATATAAGAGCTGATTTTATTATTAGCTCAGCAGCTGGTTTATTTTCATTGAGAACTGACTTGCTTTTCGTTTACTATTTATTTTGATTACATTTTTTTTCTCAACAAGAAACTTAAATTTTATTAATGCTCATTAAAAGAAAGGAGTTTACAAGAATTGGATGGGAGTCTCGCAACAAGCTGAGCTCCAATCTCTATGTTATTCGGACCAGTACTACATGGATTTTTGTGATTTTCCGAGTCTTGTCTATCAAATAACACCTAAATACTTTTACTAATGTTTATTGCCTCTTATAGACTCAGGAACTGCAATACATATATGCATAAAATAACTGTCAGCGCCCAAAACATTTACTATTATGTACGTGATGTGAGTTCACTGGTTGTGATTTATGACTTCCACAATCTGTATTGTATTCAGTACAATTTGGTGATCAAGAGATAATGAAAATGAATCTGAGTTCCTAATCAACACAACCTCAGCTACTAAACTTGCTATATTTCTCATTAATGAAGATAAGATGGAGGTTCTTACATATTTATGAGAAGAGAAAGACCTAACAACAACGATCAGATAGTGTACACCTGTCACTATCTGATCGACTAACAACTGACCAATAACTAAGAAGTTATTAGAGCACCCACTCTCTTGATACGGGCAGACATATAACTTAATACACCCAATAAGACTATGGCATTGCCTACTGCTGGAAATTTTCCTTGTCCTCAAGGATAAAGTTGCGATAGCGAGACTTGATGTTAGCCATGTCTTCCCAAGTAGCATCTTCTGGAGGTGAATTATTCCATTGGATGAGCACCTGTTTCACTGGCCTCTTTCCAACAAGAAGGGTCATGTGTTGTAGAACTTTAGCAGGTACCATGTTTACTTCACCTGCATGAACAACAATAGGCAAGGTAGGAGAGGGGATGTGCTTCTTACCAATGTGTTACTTCAGTTGTGACACATGAAAGACAGGGTGAATCCTAGCCTGATCTGGAAGCTGTAATTTGTATGCCACTGGTCCAATTTTTTGTAAAATATGAAAAGGTCCATAAAACTTTGCAGACATCTTGAAATTCTTTCTCAGTGAAACAGAAGCCTGTCTTTAAGGTTGGAGTTTCAGATATACTAGGTCACCCACTGCAAAGTATCTGTCTTTCCTTGTCTTATCAGCAAATAATTTCATCCTTTCTTGAGCTTTGTGCAGAGATTCCTTAAGAATGTCAAACATTGCTTCTCTATTTTTGAGATATGTCTCCACAACAGCTACAGAAGTTGTGACAGCAGATGGGAAGGCCATGTGTGGAGGAAGATAGCCATATAAAGCTTGAAAGCGAGACATTTTTAAACTAGTATGATAACTAGTGTTGTACCACCACTCAGCAAGAGATAACCATTGACACCACTTATTAGGTTTATGGCCAGTTATGCACCTTAAGTAAGTCTCCAAACAAGAATTAACTCTCTCTGATTGGCCATCAGTCTGAGGATGGTAAGCAGTGTTGGTATTCAAGCTAATACCCAAAGCCTTAAATAGGTCTTGCCAGAAATGACTAGTAACGAATTTATCTCTATCAGACACAATTGAAGAAGGTAGGACATGGAGTTTGAATACCTGATCCAAGAATGCCTTTGCCACAGAAGAAATTGTATAAGGGTGTTGCAGAGCAATGAAGTGGTTGTACTTTTTGAGTATGTCAACAACCACCAGTATAACACTCTTCCTATCACTTATAGGTTAGCCTTCAATGAAATCCATGGTGATGTGCTTCCATGCATGCTCAGGTACTGGAAGGGGTTGCATTAAACCGGATGGGAAAGAGCATTCACCCTTATTTCTTTGGCATATGTCACATTTAGCTACAAACAATAGTATCTCCTTCTTCATGTTAGGCCAAAAGAAATGGGACTTGGCCCTAACATAAGTGGCCTGAATGCCAGAATGGCCTCCAACAACAGAGGTGTGTACAATATTTAAGATTATGGCTCTGAACCCATTGCTAGCTCCCACATATACCCTAGATTTGTATCTCAATATCTTATCTTTGTAAGAATAATGTGGAACAGAGTTAGCAGATACAAGCAATTGAGTAATGATCTGTTGCACCTTGTCATCACCAACATAGCTTTGAAGAATGTCCTGCATCCAATTTGTTTGAGACATAGACATTGCAGAGCAATTTGTAGATGTAACTGGTCTTCTAGATAAGGCATCAACAACTGCATTTTCTTTACCCTTTTTGTAAACAATTTCATTAACCACTTTTGTTGTAGAACTGTGGTGATTTTTTGTTCTAAGAAGTATCTGAGGTTTTTATGATCAGTTTGTATAATGAATTTTCCCCCTTGTAAATAATGTCTCTATTTGTTAACAACTTTAACGATAGCTAAGAATTCCTTTTCATATGTGGATAAGGCTCTAGCTCTAGGCCCTAAGGGTGAGCCGGAAAAAGAAATTGGTTTACCGTCTTGAGTTAAGACAGCACCAAGACAAGTATCACTTGCATCACTTGCTACAGTGAATTGCTTGGAAAAAAATCTGGCAATGCAAGAACTGTAGTTATGGACATGGCTAGCTTGAGTTGCTCAAATGCAGAAGTGGCAGATGCATTCCAATTGAAAGAATTTTTTCTTAAATGATCAGTTAGAGGTTTGCAGATTGCACCATAGTTCACTTCTTCACAAATTTCTTATAATACCCTGTTAAACCCAGAAATCATCTCAATTCCTTTAATGAAGTTGGAAGTGGCCAGCTTTGCATGGCTGCAATCTTGTTGGGATCAGCACAAACTCCTTCGGGAGTGATAATGTGGCCTAAGTATTCCAACTGTCACTGGCCAAAACAACATTTGGAAAGCTTAGCATATAGTTGGTGTTGTCTAAGTAAAGAAAATACTAATCTCAAATGTTCAATGTGCTCAGACATGGAAGAACTGTAAACCAAAATATCATCAAAAAAGACAAGAACAAACTTCCTTAAGTAAGGTGCAAAGACTTCATTCAGGGCTTGAAATGTTGCAGGTGCATTGGTAAGGCCAAATGGCATGACTTTGAACTCATAATGCCCATGATGATACCTAAATGCAGTCTTGTATATATCCAGAGGTTTCAATAAAATTTGATGATATCCTGCTCTTAAATCCAACTTAGAAAGAACCATGAATCCTTGCAACTCATCCACAATTGGAATAGGAAACTTTTCCTTAATAGTGATGTTATTGAGTCTTCTATGATCAACACAAAATATCCATGTATTATCTTTCTTTTTTACAAGAATAATTGGAGAAGCAAATGGGTTGTGGCTATGCTGGATGATCACAGAAGAGAGCATTTCTTTCACCAGTTGCTCCACAACTCCTTTTTGAATGTATGGACACCTATATGTCCTTTGGTTTGGAGGTTGAGAATCTAGTTTTAACAGGATTGAGTGGTCCAAGGTTTTGTGAGGAGGTAATGAAGTTGGCTCAGCAAAAATATCAGCATATTCAGATAGAAGAGGCAATAAAGGTGTAGGGATTGGATGGGGTATAGGAGTAATTGTAACTGAAAAGAGATGACCAATGAGGCAATAAGTTGTTTTCTTTATAAACTTCTTAACAACTGAACTACTCATCATAAGTAGTGAAGGTGAAGTTGTTGTGCCTTTTAATGTAATATGCTAACCATTATGAAGAAAAGAAACAATGAGTTTAGAAAAATTAAACACAACATCACCTAACTTCTTAAGTCAATCAGCACCTAGCACCATGTCACAGCCTCCAAGTGGAAGTAACCTCAAATCCTCAGTGAATTGATAACCCTGCATACTCCAAGGAAGTTGGGAACAAATACCACTACTTACTTTTTTCTCCCCATTGGCAACTGTAACTAACATATGAGCAGTTTGCTCTACTTTGCATTTGAGCTTCGCAGCTAGAGAACAATTTAAGAAACTAGTTGTGCTACCAGTATCAATAAGAATGGAGATAGATTGTCTCTTAAAAAGACTAGGAATTTTTATAGTATCACCTGTGACAGTACCAGTGAGAGCATGAAAATAAATCTCCATGTCAGATTCAAGTGGTGATTCCACAGCTTCTTCAAAAACCTCTTCCTCTGCCTATGTGTCCTGTGTATCAGAACTCTCAGTTTGCACCATAAAAAATTGATGTCTACCCTTGCACTTATGGCCCATTGAATAAACTTCATCACAATTATAACAAAGACCTTTATCTCTGCGAATGCGCATTTGCTTTTGTGTTAGTTTCTTAATAATTGGATTGGCTGATGTAGGTTTAAAAGTGGTGGGCGAATAAGCCTTTGGTGTTGTAGGAGCTGACTTTGAAGTAGTGTATGATGTTGAAAGTGGTTTAGGAGGAAAGGTGGTGGTAGAGAAAGCTCTAGAGTTAGTACAAGAGATAGAGTTGGTTCTAATGGTTTTAGCAGAGGTAGAATGGCACTTCTGTTCCTCCATTCTATCTAAAGAAAAAGCTTGTGCAAGTGATTTTGGGTAAAACATAGCTACAGAATTGCGCAACTCCTCCTTCAACCCACTAATGAAGCTCATGACAAAATAATGCTCAATTAAAGATGGATTGTTAGGAAGCACCAGAGTTAAGTTGTACCAATTTATTAAAACTACCAATAAAATTTTCTACCATTCATATTGTAGAAGAGGGAAAACGAAGAAATTTGTGCCAAACAAAGAGGGAAAACGAAGATTCGCTTTTGGGGTTGAGGGCGAACATAGTTTTGAAATCCAACTTCAACTTTCGTACTTCATTGAAGTAAAATATTTCTAAATAGACGGAGCCAGGACTTTCACTCCTAGTCCTAGGGTCAAAAAAAAATCTGATATTCGTCTCTTTGACCTATGAGCTTTGTTAATTTCGTTTTTGCCATACAAAATTTCACCCACAACGCATCAACATCACATAAAACCCGAGCCTTTTTTTTTGATCGGTCAATAGGAAATGATTTATTGAAGAAAAAAAGGTACTTAAGGGGGTACCTTAACCCAATAAATACAACCGACACAGAAAAATGAGACCGATTTTTGGAAACGATCACCCAAAGAAAAAGAAAAAGAACAAAGAGCCAATTGAGAACAATAGAAACAAACACCAATCGACACTTATCTAACTCAAATCGGCCGATAGAAATACGAGTCCCATAAACCTATCACCATGTTAGACGTCAAACTCAACATTTTAGTGTTTGACTCTGCCCAAAAATAACCTTGAATCTTAATATCTCGAATTAGACTTTCCAATTTCTCTTTTTGTGACTGAAAATTCTAGAATTCCTTTCTTTCTAAATGCACCACCATATTGCAATCGATAAGTTGTTACATATACGTCAAGTCTTTCATCACCCCAATTTTGACTCCAAGTTTTTATAGTTGTCAAAATATTACTATCGTAACTCCAATTGAAGTTGCATCCTTCGGCAAAATAATTCCAAATTTTCTTTGTTCGCCAACAATCATCAAATAAATGGGCATTTGTTTCATCTTCTTCTTCACAAAACAGGCACACCCTATCCACATCCATGCCCCTTCTAAAAAGCTTGTCCGTCGTCATCAACCTTTAGTGATATAGAAGTCATAGAAAAAAATTTACTTTGTACGGATAATGTCGACTCCAAATAATCTCACTTGGGATGATAATATCGCCTTCTGAAATAAAACCCAATCCTATTTCACTATAATTCAAAAACAAGTTGGACATCTACTTAACCCCTCCCTTCGTCGGTGTTGGTAAAGAACCATCCATGTTAAGTTAGTCTTCCTTAGTTTTGCTTATACAAGAAATTGTTGAGATAACAGTGTATGATGGAAAAGTAATTCTTCTGATAAGAATTATAAAAAAAAAGAAAGGAAAAAAAACCTTCTGAAATTTGAAATTGACATGTCTTCTAAGACAATGAAACGTAATTTGTAATGGGCGTCCACCAAATACCTTGTAGTGAGGTGTTGTTAGAAAAGTAACGAATAAACAATGTAAATATGGATGAACATAAATAACAAAGACATAAAACAAGTTGAGTTAGACAGAACCACGTGTTCAACAAATTGTCCTTAACATAATGTTGTTCGGCCACACCTCACAAGAACGATATTAGTGATCACATAGAACTGTTTGTTGAGAATACTGTAAAGCACAAACACAATTCACCAACTCTAGAACTTGAAAATAACAACAGTGGATTAGAAATAAACATTCAAAGCGCACTACGGCGAAATGAAACAAAAAGATCAAAAAAAATGCGGAGCATAGTTACTCGTGATGTGAGGAGCAAAACATATAAAAACGTTGTTTATATAGGATGAGCAAGAAGATGCGATTAATGGTGAATCAATGCTATCAATTGCCGCCACCATAAATGTAAGTGAAACGTGTACGTTATGTTTACCGAATTTTTTTATGATAAGAATCTTTTTGATGCACTAGGCATGCACCCTCCTAGAGAAAACCTAAGGAAGAATATCTTCTCGTCGCCTGGGTTCCCCATTTTTATTATGCGGGATTTTATTTTTATTGTTATAAACTAAATTAAAAGATGAACTATTAATTAACAAAAAAAATATAGAGAGAGGAAGAGAGAATTTCTTATTACTATATATTGGTGTCCATTACAAAGGAATGAGCCTCAACTTATAGTCTGATACAAGAGAGGATAATAAAGTAGCATTAATAATATGAAGTAATGGAATAATTCTCATAACTAAGGTATTAAACCTAAGTTATTAAGCTAATTTGTGGAGGTTGCCAAGAAGTGGAAGAGGATGTGAAGAGATGGAAGCGGACATGATAAGGTGGTGGTGGTGTAAGAGGGGTGTAAGAGTGGTGGAAATCCACCAAATAATTAATTTACAACACTCTCCCTTGGATGACACTGCTCTATTATGATATTGCCTCGTTAAAACCTTGTCAGGAAAAACCAAAGGGGACAAAACCTAGACGAAGAAAAAAGAGTACAAATCATATCAGGTGTTGGCGCATTGAATGTTGCCTCATTAAAACATTGCTAAGAAAATTCATTGAGACAAAATCAAGCGGGGAAAAGAGTACAACAATCATAAAGGTGTAGCGTCCAATATACATTACACAATATTGATGTGCATCAGTTGATGTATGGAAAGACTAGTTACATAATGTTTATCTGTAAGAGGAATCCATATGTCGGTCATCTTTTATGAAAACAAGAAATATGTTGGTCTTCAATAATGTATTTGAATATCTCTTGAAGCAATTCTCTTCAAAACTTTTCTAAGCTGGTTGCCTCATTAAAACCTTGTCAGGAAAAAACCTTGACTAAAGAAAAATAGTACATATGTACACAGATTAAGAAAAATAGAGGCACACATATATTTCCTCGTTAAAACCTTGAGAAGAAAAACTCATTCGAGAAAAAACCTTGACTAAGTAAAAAGACTACAACGCGTAAAGTTCAAGACATCAAATATCCTCTCGCTAAAATAAGATGTCTCGGTTGATTGGTTTGACAATACAGTACCACAAGTAGCTAACAACAACCATCTTCAACTCAAAAAAGTTGTTATATACAATGGAAACCCTTATGTTTCCATAATTTATTGCAATACTCAAGTTTAATTGTCTCTACGCAATTCTTGACGGTTGATTTGTTGGATGCCATATATCTTTTATTCTTCGTTGATTTCTTTCAAATAATAATAAATGATCATCACTGATGTTGCAAAAATGATGTTATATTGTATAACAAGCTGGTAAATGGAAACTGCTTATATGTAGTTCATTATTTACTAGACTTTGGATAAACCATCAGAAGAAAGGTCAGATATTAGAGGTACTACAAAAGCCAATATAAATATCTTTGGACCAATGCCTTCATATTAGTGCTAATTAAGTTTGGTGAACAAACTCACTACCTAACAATTTCAAGTATAACAACAAAGTTATTGTTGATGGTGGTTTTTAGTTCAGGGCTAAAATTGTAAAAACCTGCATTTAATATGTTGTCATCTGCATTTACATGAAATTTATCCAAAATGGTGCATGTAGCAACAATCCCAGATATTCTGTAAATTTCGGCACCTTGCATGTATTATTCATTAATATAAGGCTGATTGAATACTTTCTATGTTATGTTCCCCGGCTGAACCCTTAATATTGATATGGCATGACAATTAGTGTTCACTCACAGCAGAGTAGCATGAATTTCCCGAAGTATCAAGGTTAAGGCTTTGCATAAAAGTACTCAATCGGAAAGCATACTGCTCTCTGGCAATAAATTTAAAGAAATATGTGTCAACATGTACAAATCTATCAATTTTGTGATAATTTTGCGCCCTGCGCAGTATATCAGACCCTGCTGGTCGAAACTAAACCTAGGCAAACTAGGCAACTGATCCGCCATAGATTAGTAGGTGCAAAGTCCTACCCAAAATCAGAAAACAATGAATAAAAGAGGAGCCGCGGAAAATAAGAGCAGCAACAAAGGGAGGTGTGGTCGTGCCATAGGCCAGTCGGCGCCACCAGCAGATGGCCACGGCCCCATGCTGCTTGCCGGACCTCCTCTTTCCACTGACCAATCAGGTCGCTCTAAATCCGCGACATGCACATGAGGTGTGACCGGGCCCATACCTTGCCGACCCTCTTTCCATCGACCAATCCGGTCGCTTTAAATTCGCCACGCGCACCAGAGATGTGGCCACGCCTTATGTTTGGCCGGCCCCCTTTTCTATTGACCAATCAGGTTGCTCTAATCCTGTCACAGTATTAGAAGAGGCAAATTACACCGAATGACCACAATACCAATTAGCTTGCCATTCCGCGCCAACATGCTACTGGCATGCCAAACGTGCCATTCCGCGCCAACATGCTAATGGCATGCCAAACGGGTCATTCCGCGCCAACATGCTAATGGCATGCCAAACGTGTCATTCCGCTACAAACAGCGCGCTTACGTGCTAACTCACTTTTGTTCGTTGCTAACACCATAACTGAGTCCAGTCAGGGTATCCCAACTAGAACACGATTTTTCTTTAGTGGCATTAGTTGAAACCCTAATTTTGGTCGTGGCTCAAATTACGCCACTTTGGCCCCACAACATGCCACAAGCCATGCAGGACCCTGGAAACCCTAAAAGCGACGCCATGGTATGGCCACTCATAACTATCCTTGCTCCTGTGGACGTCCCCACGTAATGTCCCTTCCATAGCTCCTTTGACGCGTCCATGGCACCGTTTGCACAAAAAACGTAACCGTGCCGCCATGCCACACGCGTTAATTAGGGTTTCGGTATGCCAAACCCTAATTTAGGTAAGGTTGTTACGCCAACCAAGCCAAGTGATGCTACCTTGGGCATTCAGACTTATATGGCAACTGGAACTACTGTTGCCAAGCTATATATTGGACTAACACCAATATGCCAAAATATGGCGGCCACGGCTACGCCAGACGTTATATATGCCAATCATGTCGTTGTGACACTGGCATGCGCTAAATATGTCGTTATGTCACTGGCATGTGCCAATGGCGCCACTGTGCTACTATCATGTGTCAACAGAATGTGGCCATAATCAATGGCCACCCTCTCTCATGAATTACGATCTTCGCCGTCCAAATTCGCCACAGAATTGACCGGCCTATGGCGAGTCTTAGGTTCACACGCCATTTTTCTACGACAAGTCCCGTGAATTGATTTGCCACAACATGATCATCCGCCACCCAGCTGGCGCACGGTTGATCAGAACAATTAGGTCTTACGTACAAGACTCACTCAACAATCTGCTGCATATTTTCCAACAAATACTCGAGACATCAAACATTTCACAAACTAGGGGATGCTCATCAGGGTATTTGTCTGGCGGTTTATTGCGTGCGGCGGGCAACACGCCCATTAAAAGAAGGTGTCAGGAAAGCGGGAAGTTAGTGGCGGCAAGAAGTAGTGGGTGTAAACTAACCCGTTTCCTTCAAAGTGGGGACGTGGTTTCTAGCATTTACACATTACCCAACTTCTCCATCACTCAACTACTCCAACTTCCTACGAGATCAGGGTGCGTTCAATTATGACTTGTATGCATAGGTTTCTACCTATTTCGACCAAAGACAAGAGTTTTTATTAACAACAACACAAGTATCCAGAAAAACACCAAAGAGCTGATAGCTTGCATTTTGCAAGCCAGTTCCAAAATTATGATACAAGTCATAAAATAACCACACCTTCAGAATTAACCATTATGGTCTCAACACCTTCTTCGCTTCCCTCCCTAAGAACAACCCTTCTCCTTCACTTTGTGACCGAAGCAAGACTGGAACGACCATTTTTTGGTTTAGGCCAGGATTGTACAGATTGATCTCTCGAATCTAAAGTACTCTCGTGCAGTGCATTTGTTTAGGTCTAAATTCGTTTCTCATCAACACACCAAAATTTACCAAAACCGGCAGAAACAGTTTTTACCCCAAAATAATTGGCGACCACAGTGGGAGATTAATCTTTCAGTCGCAAAAAATCAGTTCAAAAATATTTCACTCCAGTTGGTCTTAGATCTAATTCAATCACTCGCTGAAATTCATTTCAATCACCAATTCCAACTTTTTTATACGTATCCTGGTCATCCAAACCCTTCCAAAGCAATGAAATCTCCGGGAACCAACTACCAATTGAAGGTATGACAAAAATGCTAGAGGATATTGCTGCAAGCTAAGTTGATATTATCAAGCGGCAGAATGAGAGGCTTTGTATCCTGAAGAGCATGATAAGCCGGTTGTGGAAAGAGTCAGCGAACACTTGCCCAAAGGATCCTACTGATTTCAGAGATGATGCGAAAAGTATAGAATCTTTGGCTAAGATATGTGCCTCTACCAATGAGGATGCCGACAGAACACGTAGTCGTGTCATGCAAGAGCAGAAGAGAAGCAACAAAGTGAATCATGTCGATGACAAAGAGTCCAAGACAGTTTCATAAAACTAGAGGAGGAGACTTTCCAGGTGCACCACAATATCTACAAGACAAAAATAAAGAATCGGCCTACGAAGCTTTGTTGGAGAACCTTTATCTCCGAACTCTCGCAGAAGTTCAAAGAGTTGTTCAACAGTCCGCAGCCACCACTGCTTTACTGAAAAGAGAGGAACCCGGAGAAGGGGAAATCCTCCTAGATGCCTATGGAGACGAGCACTGCGTCAACAAAAAATATCCAGCCCAGCCACTTCGCATCGTCGCCGCTGATGCAGGCCACTTAAGAGAAATTACCCTTCATCAACCTGGCAGAAGCAACCGGCTCGCTTACGAATCAATGGACGCTCAAGCATCGATTCCACCCTCGAAAATAGCTTCATATCAAAGCCTACAAGAATCTCCACCACAGCATCCCCTGATACGAGAGATGCTAGACTCAAAACATCCACACTTCCCGTTGCCTATGAGAAGAATTACGTAATCATGGTTTGTCGAACATGGTTTGTGCAACCCACGTTTTGAATATGTTGGAAATATGACGCAGTACTTACTATTTCTCCAAAATGGTTGCGTTATTTGCATTCAGAATTTGGATTCTAACATATTAGTTAATCCAAGTACCATTACTTTCAGAAAATTACTCAGAAAACCATCCCAAAAAATAAACCAATGCAAATATCCTTATAAAGCAATCATCTATCATTCCAAAATAAAAACCAGTAAATCATACCATAAAAGAGGCATCTCTTGTCTTTCAGAAAAAAACCTAAGAGGGAGAAGTTCAGAAAAATAAAAGCATTCAAGGGAAATTGTCCAACAACGGTCCATTTTTCTTGGAGAAGGCGTCCTTCATGCTTTGAACAACGTCCTGCTTCAGTTTCAACTCCTGAGATAACTTCTCAATTTTTGCCTCCTGTCGATTGATCAAATCCGCGGAGGGACCTTCAGCCATTTCAGCCTGCATCTTCTGGATCTTGGAAATCCTTCACAGAACTAGGAGGCACTAAACTCAAATTCCACGCACATGTCCCGGTGGAACTCCCAGCTTGAGACTACATCTCCAGAAACGGTGTGGCCAGTCATGTTGCACATGTCATGAATTGAAGATAAGGCTTCTTCCACGTGCTTAGCTAATGAAAACCGGCTGGTGACCTTTTTAGTTGTTGCGATATGTCCATACTTCTCCCATATTTGGGTATACAACTCTGCATACTTAGCCGGCACACTGAATCCTCTGATCAACACATGACCTTTAAAGGGAGCCAGAAATGGAGGGTCGAAGGCGGCACCTGCAACTGAATCGATGACCAGCAAAGATTCTTTGGGAATAATTGGGCCTGCATCCATGGCAGCGTTTTCCTCTATTGGAGACACAACATATTCATGACGATCAATCTCCATCTCCAGATTACCAACGGGTACGGTTTCCATTATTGGAGACGCATCTACATCTTCATTACAATGAATCCCCATCTCAGAGTTATCGTCAGAAGCGACTTCTTCCTATAATATCACCAATTGAATATTTATTCCCTATAAATAAATAGTCCAAGAGGAAAACATGTGAAAACTCACCGGCTCATCTGCGGGCCCACTGGGACTGAAAGAGGACTCACTGCTACACTCCAAAGTGCTTTTCCCGTCACCGTCAGATCCTGAGCATTCTTCTTCTTCGTTTTCCTCTTCACTGTCAAAAGGCTCGGTATTGCCAGATTTTTCTTCAGAAGGTGCCACTTTCTGACCACGCGCAAGTCTGGCGAAGGCGTTCATGTTTTCAAGACCCTGAGTTAAAAAGGGGAAGAGATATTTAGTGGCGAAAATTCAGAAAATATTTACGTAATTCTGCCAAATCAGGAAGAAAATCATACATACTTGCATATTGGAAGAACTGAAAGTCACAAGGGCCGTGGAAGCTGATCAGATGCCGCCTGCGTGACTTTTCGACCTTCGTTCCTTTTCCTGGGGATTGTTTTCATATGAGCTAGAATATTTCCCTTACCCGAAGGAGGCGTCCTCAACAATCCGTGTTTTTCCAAAACCTTGGAGGAGGGCGTGCCGCGTGGATCTGTCACAACATTCTGCACGAATTGACAAATAGCGAGGAACTCTTCCTGCCAAAATTCCTTATACTTAGGGGTTGTCACTGGTTGTCTTTCTGGGAGCAATAATGGGAGGCTTCTCTTTGTTGCAAAAACGCTGTTATCAAAAACAGATGTCAAAATTTCTTTTGGGGGCATCAATGGACGGCGGAATGGAATTCCATGATAGAAACCCATATGACGAGCAGCCCTGTCAATGTTATAAGGAACCACTTCAAAAGATTCCTTGAAAAAAGACGGTACATATCCAGGTATGCAGCTTCGCATGAAAACAGTTTCTCCAATGCTCATTTTATCTCCATCAGAATGCAATGTCATGTCTGGGGCAAAAGCAAAAACGTCTGGCTGAATTATAGACGCGTGGATTGGAGCCCAGGGACGGAAGTTGGTTGCATACGCGTTGTCAAAGAAATCGACGAGATTTGAGCCAGGTCTTGGACGCCTCTTCAACCAATGAAGTATCCTAGAGCCGCCATATGTACCAGGAAATGAAGTTACTGGATTAGGAGCATAATCTTTGAAATGCTCCCATAACCATGCTTGGAGGAAGGCGATATGGACATACAAGTCTACCTTCATATACCCATTAGAAACATACATGTCCGCCGCTAAGAAATCTAGATGGGTGTATAAGGACCCAAGAAACAAACTGCCTATGGGAAGAAAAACGCCTTTCACCATTTTGATAGCAAATTTTATGAGCTTATGTCTAATTTATTTCTTTCCAGAGCCGTCATTAAAAATATCTTTGGATAACCACAAGGCTAAAAAGGAAGCAACACTGAGCGTGTTATCCAACACCTGATTCGGCTCCCGCTCCTCAAGGAACCATTCAGACACCCACCAAGTATAAAATCACTTTTCCTCATTGTCCTTACGAACATATCTTGTTGACTTCGTGACTAGAGTGGCGTGCATTTCTTCTTCTTACTCGGACAAGATAACGTCAAGGTTCCCCATCACCGGAAGATTCAACAGAACTACCACACTTTCCAAAGTAATAGTCATTTCACCCCACCTGAATATAGGCGTATGAGTCTCCATGCACCATCTAGAGCTGAAAGTAATCAAACCTGCAGCATCTTTCCTAATCTGAAATACCGCAGATGCCATGACTGCGTTCATGATTTGCGTCTCAATCAGATTGGCCCTCACATGATCACGGCTTATCATTAATTTCATCCATTTATCATAAGAGCGCAACGGGCTATGACAGATTTTGAAGTCGATGGAAGAAGCTGGGTATTCTTTCTTCTGGAGACAGAACCTTATTACACGCCCTGGATAGATCGACTGGACCTATCCTTCGTTCTTTAAATCAGTCAGAAGGATTATCACATGTTTGGGATAGGTCCTCATGGCTATATAATACCTCGTGAAGAATTCATCATCCATATTTGGTTTGTCTTTGGAGTTATTAGTATTTCTCGACACGACGACAGAACCATCTCCAGGTGACATCTTAACAAGAATTTCTTATGTTACTTTTCACTTTTGGAGTAACTACAACGGAGCAAAACAGGAAAAGAGTTACTACTTTGAAGAAAAAACATGCACGAAGATTGAATACAATCACTAATGATCAACAATAAATTCTCCATGGAAGATTTTCTTTGGCCACGAGCCATGGCGCCCACGACCAAAAGAATGGGGACTGATGCTTGCTCAAATAAAACACATGTCTTTCCGCGGGAAATATGCTCTCGGCCGAAAATTGTGTCTTGCCGCGGAAATTATGTTCACGGCCAAAAAAAAAAGAGAACCTAATGCTAGGTTTTATGAAGGAAGGAGCAAACGGTGTCCATATCCCTATGAATTCTTGCTAATGGCACTAATGATGATTGGTTTCGTTGCTATTAATATCGTGGCTAACACTACTACAATACTACTACCAAAGAAGGATCATTCATATTTGAATAATTTTGCAAGTTCATGGAAGTCACGCCTACGGCTAGGGTCACACCAACACATAAGAGAAAACAAAAGGGAAGAAACTTTGGAATACATACCTGAAATATGCTTGCCTTCTCTTACTGCTGCTGCTCCTTCTGTCTATCATCTCATGATTGGTGCACCTTTGCTGCTAACACGAAGGCGCGGAAACAAAGCCAACGAAACCAAAAAATAAAGAAGATGGGAAACGCCTTTTATATGCACAACGTCTTGATAATTTGAGTGGGGAAAAGAATCCGCAAGGAATCCATCTTGGATTCGTGCACGGACAAGGGCAGTTGAGTCGTCAAGCCAAACCTGGGGGCCAAGGTCGCAGCGTTACTACGGAGGCTATTGGTCGAAGAAGGATGGTTGGCCCACGGCACCAACACTTCGTAGCACCAGTACTTCGTGGCCAAGCCAAAAAGCGCGCCGCCACAAAGATCACGGATTGCTCATGCCTCTTGCCAAAGATCAGTCGAATTTCTTCCGGTAACCTCTTCATCTCTTGCCCTTTCGATTTTTATCCTCATATGTCACCATCTCTGTGACGACCCAAATCATAAACCTGCTTAGCTAATAGGATTACAACCTAATTGAAGCATCAAACCTATATTACCGATCTTAAGAATCTCAGTTATATAAGCTAATTCCAACACAAACCCATACACTCTAATATTGTATAAATAAAGAACTCTTTTGTGATATGGATAAATTAATGTGTTTTTTTACAGAAAAAATAAAGAATAAAGATATATAAAAGATTCATAATATCTCTAACATCGCAAAAAGCTTTAAGCTACGATAACAGATATCTTCACGCGCACCATTTCTTCTGATTACTGAAACTGAAGTGGGAGTGAGTGAGCACATCATCCCAAATGGGGGCTAAGTGGTTATCGTTATAACTTTCAAGTAATCACTAACATGCATCACAGTTCTACTAAAGAAAAACGATAAACATCTTTTACACGCAACATAGAGCAGAAGATTGCTTCAATTCATATCCCCGGATATTACGTCCATAGTGGTAATATCCGTGGAAGATCCACCTCCAGATGGATCTACGAGAAAATAATTAAACAACCTAAACATATGTTATCCCAACCTCGTCTCACTCAATGGAGAAGAAGATGCTAGGAATGCCTCTAGTCTCAAATGATAGCAAGAATCCAGGTACCGTAAGATATTAACGTGGAATGCGTACACCTCATAAATCCCAATGCCACCATCTAAGTCTAGAATATAATAAAGTTTTGATTACTATGATCTGACCCCGCACAGCAGGTTCACAAAAGGCTCAATCATTATTCGTAGACCGAAATCTCCAAATAATAACCATATCCAATCATGAACCTAGAATTTCTTCCTAAGTCAAGGTCATAGTAACCCAGCCATACTACTAATACTGAACAATCATGTATGATATGCACAGAGTGATATCCCCAAATAAAATGTAGTATATATACTATTTAACCGGGGTAAAGCCGGACTACTAGGTAATAATCAACCGGGGTAAAGCCGTACTACTATCTTAAGACAATAAAATGTAATAATATTTATCCGTGGTAAAGCCAGGCTACTAAGTAATATTCAAACAATGTAGCATTGCCCTACTAAACTTAGCAAAGAGCCATAGGGAATCACAGAAAATCTTCGCGTGGAACCACCCAACGCATATCACACAACATACCCATTCAATTACAAATAACATGCTCACAGAAAAGAAGGACTCATCATGCTCGAAGATAAAATAACTTAATGATTACAAAAAGGTTACAAAGTTCCCACCTGAATTGATGACAAGTCATGCCATGCCTGCCTCGAGATCCACGATCCACGGGTTCATCCTTTGAATCGATCATTGTTAATAAAGACTAACTGTTAATCACACAATCACTCTAAGAGATTAGCCAAAAGGCTTACACAAGGCTCATAACATAATTTCATGCAAGTCTCTAGTTAAAGACTAAATGAACTATCTAATTGTTTTAAGCCCATTTATGGTTCTACACCTTTCCATTATCTGACTTAAACATAGACAAGGTCTACTTATTGAATTGGGTTGGTTCTATAGTCCATTCGATAGGTCTTACAAATATCTACATCTGTGTAGAAGGAATCAAAGGTCAATTCGGCCCATAAGGGTCTGATACATCAAAATAAGAAAACTAGGCCTAAGCCCATGTCCACTAACCAAGTCCATTACACAAGATCCAGTCCATTCAGGTCAACAATCGGTCTAACAGTCAAAGGGTCAACTGAAGATCAACGTCTAGAGTCAAGTCAAAATCCAGGGTCAAAAGTCTAGGTCAAGTCCATTGAGTCGACTCAGGTCAAGATAGGGAACCCAGTGAGTTAACACCAATTCAACTCAATTAGATTAACAGAGTCAGCTAGACTAAATCAGTCTGACATCTAACTGAACAGAAAAGCTCAAGGCTAGAGCCTTTGCTCAAGCCAAACTTCTAATGCACAATCAAGATGCAATACAAATGCAAACACCCAAACCCTGTAACTCTATTACAACCTAATCTACTACTATAACATCTACCATTTCAACTACACAAACATTCTTATCTGCAAGACCTTTATCTCAAATGAGTATTCATCAACAATTCCAGTTTAAACCCATTAAAACTCTATCAAGCCACCTCCACCTAATTCAGATTCAAACACCACCAAATTCCTTAACAACGTCATTACAACAATCATGCAACACCAGTAAACATATAGCCAATACAGCTTCATATATATACATTCCCTTGCACCAGCAGCAACACAATTCTTCATCTCCGACCACGCATTCAACATACTTAATTCAACAATTGTAACCAAACCATGAACTGCCTGTGTTCTAATTTTGTTCATCCAATACCACCAGCTCAGCTTAACACATGGCCCAACTCCTTTACAACTTGAAGTCAAGACCTCCACCCACATAACATCAAGCCACCACACATCCTAATCAACACCATCTCAGTTCATACATATATCCCCTGCAACTTCAACTTCTTTAAATCAATACCCTTGCGACTCCGCCATATCAACATCTCCACCATTATTATCAAAACTATCATTTGTAGAAACAACACCACACACTGTTTCTCCAGTTGCAACAACAACATCATCATTATCTCATTTCATCTCCAACCCCAAACACACTCTGCTCCCAACCACCACATGCCATTAACCTAGTATTCATCTAAAACTCAATATTTTCATTAATAAAACCATTCTTCCTTCCTTCCTGTGATCTAACTCTACTCTAATTCACAACCGCAGTTCTATCTAATCTCAATTCTCTTATTCAGTTCTGCAACCCAAAACAGTCCCCTGGAACTAACATCAAACTAATTCTAACTCAAACTTATAACTCTAGTTCCATTCACTTGAATCATCACTTCTTCTTTTCATTGCATCCTCCAACAATACAACCTCAAATCATTGCAGGTCACCCTTGAACTACAACCCCTTCAATTCTATAATTAAGTTTCATTCGCAAGTCACCAGTTCTGCTTCCTTATAATATTAATCGACTGATTCTCATATATAAACTAAAACCCTAATTTCTATTCGATTTAGGGAAGAACAGAAAACCCTAATCTTCTAGGAAATCAAATTAAACTTCATGCAATCAACTTTAGTTCAAATAAAAACGAACCCACCCAAAATCAGACGAATCACAACAAATTCATGAAGAATAATCAAGCAATTCAAAACCTTAATTAACTTACCCTTTTCTTTTTCTTCCTATAATCAAACAACTTCAGCACCATCACCTTCATCTTCTATCAAACAGGTTATCACGTTTTCAAAGATCTGCTCACAAGATTTAACTCAATCCTATGATTCGAATTCAACAGAAAGATGAAGAAGAAAAAACAGAGAAGAAGAATAGAAAGAAGAAAGAGGAAAGAAAATGGTTCTCTTCGATCTGGTCTGGGAGATAAGACCAAGGAAAATTATAAAGGCACCCATCATTTGGATATGGGCAGTCGGGCGGTTAAGTGCAAGAAGACTATTTTTCCCTTTTTATAAATTTGATGAAATCTTCTTCGTCTGGCATTCGGATGACGTGTGCGAGCATTCTATTTCACATAAATTTTCGAGATCTATCTAGTGATACTAGTTTCGTATCTATATCGTTTTTAGATTAATTTCTATTATTCAAAATCTATATTAACTAATTGAGTCAATAGCGGCTAAATCGTCTCTTGATTATCGCTTGACCAGTCAAATAGCGTTGACGAGCTTGAGGGTCCTTACAATCTCATGCTTACGTCGCAACAATGCCACTGTTACGTGCTAAGCAGGGGAGCTTAATGTTGATGGTGGTTTTTAGTTCAGTGCTAAAATTGTAAAACCCTACATTTAATATGATGTCATCTGCAAAGAGACAGAGCCATGTAAAAGTGATGAGTTCACAATTTTTTCACTTGCGCATTTATTGAGAAAATCAATATAGTTAAATGAAATTTATCCAAAATGGTGCATGTAGCAACAATCCCAGATATTCTGTAAATTTCGGCACCTTGCCAGTATTATTCATTAATATAAGGCTCATTGAATACTTTGTATGCTATGTTCCCCGGTTGAACCCTTAATATTGATGTGGCGTGTCATTTAGTGTTCACTCGCAGCAGAGTAGCATGAATTTCCCGGAGTATCAAGGTTAAGGCTTTGCATAAAAGTACTCAATCGGAAAGCATACTGCTCTCTGGTAATAAATTTAAAGAACTTTGTGTCAACATGTACAGTTCAATCAATTTTGTGATAATTCACAAGATTCAAACACCAACCTGATTAATTTTCAAAAAAAAAAGGTTTTTTTGCGCCCTGCGCAGTATATCAGACCCTGCTGGTCGAAACTAAACCTAGGAAAACTAGGCAACTGACCTGCCATGGATTAGTAGGTGCAAAGTCCTACCCAAAATCAGAAAACAAGGAATAAAAGAGGAGCCGCGGAAAATAAGAGCAGCAACAAAGGGAGGTGTGGTCGTGCCATAGGCCAGCCGGCGCCACCAACAGATGGCCACGCCCCCATGTTGCTTGCCGGCCCTCCGCATTCCACTGACCAATCAGGTCTCTCTAAATCTGCCACATGCACATGAGGTGTGACCGGGCCCATACCTTGCCGGCCCTCTTTCCATCGACCAATCAGGTCGCTTTAAATCCGCCACGCGCACCAGAGATGTGGCCATGCCCTATGTTTGGCCGACCCCCTTTTCTATTGACCAATCAGGTTGCTCTAATCCTGTCACAGTATTGGAAGAGGCAAATTACACCGAACGGCCACAATGCCAATTAGCTTGCCATTCCGCGCCAACATGCTAATGACATGCCAAACGCGCCATTCCGCGCCAACATGCTAATGGCATGCCAAACGTGCCATTCCGCGCCAACATGCTAACAGCATGCCAAACGTGCCATGCCACAGCAGCATGACAAACGTGTCATTCCGCCACAAACAGCGCGCTAACGTGCTAACTCACTTTTGTTCGTGGCCAACGCCATAACTAAGTCCAGTCAGGGTATCCCAACTAGAACACGATTTTTCTCTAGTGGCATTAGTTGAAACCCCAATTTTGGGCGTGGCTCAAATTACGCCACTTTGGCCCCACAACCTGCCACAAGCCATGCGGGACCCAGGAAACCCTAAAAGTGACGCCATGTTATGGCCAGTTATAGCTATCCTTGCTCATGTGGTCGTCCCCACGTTATGGCCCTTCCATAGCTCCTTTGACGCGGCCATGGAACCGTTTGCACAAAAAACGTCACTGTGCCGCCGCCACATGCCACACGCGTTAATTGGGGTTTCGGTATGCGAAGCCCTAATTTAGGTAAGGTTGCTACGCCAACCAAGCCAAGTGATGCTACCTTGGGCATTCAGATTGATATGGCAACTGGAACTACTGTTGCCAAGCCATATTTGGGCCTAATATCAATATGCCAAAATATGACGGCCACGGCTATGCCAGACGATATTTGCGCCGTTATGCCACTGGCATATGCCAACCATGTCGTTGTGCCACTGGCATGCGCTAAATATGCCGCTATGTCACTGGCATTTGCCAATGGCGCCACTGTGCTACTATCAGAGAGGGTGGCCATAATTAATGGCCACCCTCTCTCATGAATTACGATCTCAACCGTCCAAATTCGCCACATAATTGACCAGCCTATGGCAAGTCTCAGGTTCACACGCCATTTTCCTACGGCAAGTCCCATGACTTGACTTGCCACAATATGATCATCCGCCATCCAGTTGGCGCACGGTTGATCAGAACAATTAGGTCTTGCATACAAGACTCACTCAACAATCTGCTGCACATTTTCCACGAAAATACTCGAGACATTAAATAAGTCACAATCTGGGGGATTCTCATCGGGGTATTGGTCTGGCGGTTTACAGCGTACGGCGTGCAACACGCCCATTATGAGAAAGTGTCAGGAAAGCGGACAGTTAGTGGCGGAAAGAAGTAGTGGGTGTAAACTAACCCGTTTCCTTCAAAGTGGGGACGTGGTTTCTAGCATTTACACATCACCCCACTTCTCCATCACTCAACTACTCCCACTTCCTACAAGATCAGGGTGCGTTCAATTATGACTTGTGTAAATAGGTTTCTACCTATTTCGACCAAAGACAAGAGTTTTGGTTAACAACAACACGGGTATCCTGAAAAACACCAAAGAACTGATAGCTTACATTCCGCAAGCCAGTTCCAAAATTCTGATACAAGTCATAAAATAGCCACACCTTCAGAATTAACCATTCTGGTCTCCACACCTTCTTCTCTTCCCTCCCTAAGACCAACCCTTCTCATTCACTTTATGACCGAAGCGAGACTGGAACGACCATTTCTTAGTTTGGGACAGGATTGTACAAATTGATCCCTCGAATCTAAAGTACTCACGTGCAGTGCATTTGTTTAGGTCTAAATTCATTTCTCATCAACACACTCAAATTTACCAAAACCGGCAGAAAGAGCTTTTACCCCAAAACAATATATAAAATCAAGCACAAAAATAACTTGTAATTAGTAGGTAATACAAACTGGAGAGAGTGTTACATACTCTTTATGGAGATGAAAGTAGATTGCTATTACACAAGTTTTTTATTAGAAGGTTAGAAAGCTATCCATGTAAACATGTCAAAGCTTTCCAAAATTGACAAAATCATGGTATCCATTATAGCTTACAGCGCTTTGGCTAAGAAAAATGGGCATTTGGCTCGGAAGAAATCATCTGAAAACTATCGGCTAAGTCTATAACAACATTTGGCAATATATAGCATGTGTCATGTCCGTCATTGCGCCACAGCATAAGCTGCGCACCATTCTCGGCCTTGGCAGCTTTGGCCAAAGCCATGGTACCCTTCCGCGTGATATTTACGGCCTTGGCAGCTTTGTCCAAGGCCATGGCACCCTGCCGCGTGACATTTACGGCATTGGCAACTTTGTCCAAGGCCATGGAACCATCGCGCGTGCCATTCTCGACCTTGGTAGCTTTGGCCAAGGACATGGCACCCTATCGCGCGACATTTACGGCCTTGGAAACTTTAGATAAGGCCATAGCACCATGACGCGCACCATTCTCGGCCATTATAGCTTTTGCCAAGGCCATGGCAAGACTCCATGCACTATTCTCGGCCTTGGCAGCTTTGGTCAAGACAAAGGCAAGATCCCACGCGTAATTTTGGATATTACGTCATTTACTATTTTATCTCCATAAAATAGGTCAATCAAAGGTCATGCGGTAATTTAGTACTCCATTATCTCACATGTAGATCATGGCTAGGAATATTTCTTTCCATTTTAGTTATGGCATCGTGCCACTTTTATGCCACTACCATACCGCACTAAATTATAGCGCATAAACTAGCCGTTAATATGCTAAGCTATTCTGGTATGCCATAACAAGGCACGATTGCGCCCTAATCCCCATGGATGGCTTTGGCTAAGTTATTTTCATAACTATTTTTACATAAGGCATATGGCATATCAACGGCTACGATTTAGCCCAAGTAAGATGAGATATACGATTCATCAAAAATACCTAAGAAACATCACATCACATGGGGGATTCTTCATGGGGTATTGGTCAGGTGGTCTACGACAGTATGCGGCGTGGCAACACCCCATGTGAAAAGCTAGAGTTGGCACGGTCACGACAGTTATGAGAGATATTGGGTGCAATATAAAAGGGATTTCCAGAAACTTCCCTAAATTATCTCGCACTGTCCCACCATCTCCAACTCTCCGTAACTCACGACTCCCACAACTCATGAGATTGGCATTGTGTATTCTAAAATTATTATAAATAGGCTACTTAGCCTATCGTATTCTAAATTATTATAAATAGGCTACTTAGCCTATTCAGAAAGGAGAAGACGCTTATCATCAAAAAAGCTCTGTTATTCTTAGTTTTCAATACCCAACACACATAATTCAATACCATTGTCAATTTCTTGTACTTTTCTTCTTCCTTCCCCTAAGATCAACCCATCTTCCTCTCCATCGTGACCGAATCAGGACGGTACGGCTGTTATCGTGATTTAGGCTTGTTATGTTCGATTTTGATTTTCGAACCTAAAAAGAAAGTACCACAGCTGTGCATTTGTTTACCTGAAAGTAATTTTTAGGTACTAACAATGTCCCAAAATATACATTAGTGAGATGACAACAAATACAGATGCCTTTCACCCATATAGCCAGCTACAAGTCGAAACTTCTGTAGTTTTTCTGCGCAAAAGGATTATATTTATAATCATTATTTGATGATTTCATTAGCTATTCTGAATACATGTTCGACAATTCACGGCATATCATAGTGACATGAAAAAATTCTCCACCTTATATTGAGCAGGTGCAAAAATAATGATGAGACAATTCACGACGTTCTTATAACGTTTGCTTTCCTTCCCTAATGGCGGGAAGTCTCATCGTATCTAGTTGTATTCATGTGAACTCTTTTATGGATGATTGACGTTTGATCCAAGTAGGTCATCCGAATAGCTTTTTCTTCACATAATATTATAATAAATATTTATATCCCACCCATGCTCTTATGTCATTAAAAATTAAAAATGTATACTTTATCAGTGTGCATCCTAATTCGTACTCCCTCCGTCCTAGTTTACTTGCCAAAATTGGTTTTTGCACACATATTAAGAAATGTAGAGAGAGTATATTTTTTTCTAAATTTACCCAAGCTAGTATTTAAGATACATAGTTTTTACATATCTAGTTTTTTGGTTTTTACTTGAAGAATTCAAAATAAATGCTATATATAGAGAGGAGAATTTAAGATTGTGTATAGGAAATAGAATTACACAATTCTCAATACTAAAACCTGATTCCAACATAGGGGTAAATTAGGATAAAAGTGAAAAAATATGAAACTTGACAAGTAATTTAGGACAAAAAAAATCCTCAATTTTGACAAGTAAACTAGGACGAAGGGAGTATTTATTATAAACGATAGTTATATGCTCTTATATTGGTACGTCTACCAAAGTATGAACTAGCAATTCCGATTGATTGATACTAGTCATTCAGTATGCCGAAAGTTTTTAATGTTGTAAATTTTCCAGTGATTTTGTAGCAAAGAATATGACATATATTTGGAGTTTGAACTCTAGGTTCTCTTTTATAAGAAGCAATTAATTTGGTG
The DNA here is from genome assembly GCF_003573695.1 of Papaver somniferum. Taxonomy (NCBI): domain Eukaryota; kingdom Viridiplantae; phylum Streptophyta; class Magnoliopsida; order Ranunculales; family Papaveraceae; genus Papaver; species Papaver somniferum. The sequence continues at coordinate 6,093,361 of NW_020621936.1, read as the reverse complement.
TTTATTTGTAAAACTACCATTTGCACAACTCAATTAACATTATGTTTTGTCCTTAAAGTATCTCAATACTTTTACAACTACTATGATTATGTACAGCATAGTCAACTTGTATCTCCATATTCTTTGAAAACACAAGTCTTTCTTTTACCAAAAAAAAAAAGAACCTGAAAACAAATGAGGCATAAATTAAGCAACCATTCACCTCTGTGCAACAAGAGGCGAACACGCCCAGGGGTGAGGACTCCCTGCTTCATTGGGAATCCTTGTTTGTCACATCCTCCCATAATCTTGAAGACGCCCAGGGGTGAGGACTCCCTGCTTCATTGGGAATCCTTGTTTGTCACATCCTCCCATAATCTTGAAGACGTAACCCTTGAACTCATGTAGCACAAACAATCAAAAGTTTCATTTCCAAAACTACACAGAACTACATTCCTTAAGTTAGTATCTCAAAGAATGCATTAGAAACTCACATCGCCCAAAGCATCTCCACTGACTTCCTGTGAAATACTCTTATCGTAGAAAGCACGCCTGCAAAAACCAAAACATCAACACCCAAACAACTGAACACGCAAAGCAGTTAAAAATGTAAATAAGCCCAATGGAATACAAGAATGCTACTTGAACAAACAGCTAAATAACAGCTGATTCCAACATGGCGGATACAGCTATAGTTTTCCATTCATCCACATCATAAAATAGAAACCTTCAATAATAAGAAGAAGAGGGGTCTCTCTTTTATCTCTTCACTCTTTCTTACTCAAAAATAATTTCAAACAGTACATATCGTAATCTTATTTCAAACAGTACATATAATAATCTTCTCGATTCTATTAGAGTTTCATTATCTCAACATATTGAATTTCTGAATCAAATTTGTATTTAGTTGATGAAATCACAAAAAACCCTAGAATTAAATTGGGATTGGATTGGTAACCTAGGTAAATAAGCTAGAGATAAGAAGTTTATAGAATACCATTGTTGAAGGTTTACGAGGAAGACGTTTGATTAATTAATTGGGTTCTTGAAAAATTTAGAAATCAGTTTGAAAATGAATGGAACATGAAGGAAAAATATTTAAGAGGTGAACGATAAATCTAAAATGTAACCATTGTTTAACAGACTTTCTAGTCTTAATTGATTTGTGATTCATTGGTTGAGAAGTTCTTACCATTTTCTATTTTCAATCAAAAATAATTACATGACTGAAGTAATTTTCGATAGATCATAGACAGAACGGCAAAAGAGGGATGGAGTATGAAGAAACTCATGAAGAACTTTCACAAACACTATACTAAATGCATCTAAGACTTACAACTTCTGGTCGTCATCAATTTCGAGCTTCTTCTGGCATCCTGTGGTAGGGTTTGCGATATTGAACTACAATCCAAACCAAATCAAAAATCAGAAGAAAGGAAATCAAAAATACATATGAAACTAATCAACATAAGAAGAAACGAGATAGAGAGTGGCGGAGAGTTGCAAACCTTCATAATTCCCGCGTCTTCTGCTGCTGCGAATTGAAGAGATGAAGAGAAAGTCTCTCACCTTAGGGTTCTGTTCTTTGGGGTTTCTCAATGAACCTATCGCGATTATTTATACGGGTGGGAGGATATAGCCACTCTTAACGGCTAAGATGTATTGCCAAAACGCGGGTTTCATTTATCGACCCACAGGCCACAAACCGGTTAAACCACAATCGGGATGATTTTGGTTAGTGAAAAATACTATAACCCTCTACTATATGAGTTGAATTAGGGGTGTAAATAATACCCGAAAATACTCGGTCTGCCTGTATCCATCCGAGCCCGCCTGTACCCGAAGTAGCCCAAAGCCTGTTATGGCCCGTCATGGACCACCCGGCCCGGCCTGGATTAAATTATTGTGCGGTCTCGGGCTTTGCGATTAATGATGATGCCCGGCCTGGTGCCCGGCCTGAAAGCCTTCTATGTGCCATTAATCATTTAATATCCTCTTAAAAAGACTTAAAAGTTACAATTTTATAATTGTCAATTTTGTGTCAAGAAAAATAAAATATATAATTGTTTTTACTTATAATTAACCTTTTCAAAACATTAATGGTAATATATTTTCTTATTAGAAAGTTTATTGTACTCTAATTAATTATTTATTATAGGCTAAAATTAAAAATTTGTCAGTGTAATTTAAATATAAAATAATACTATCACTTACGATATGCGTTGTTGGAAAGGAAAGGATATTGTATTTAATACCGTTCATTTGGAAATTTAAACTTAAAAAAAATGGTGGCTTGTCCGGCCCGATCTGGCCTGCCCGTATAAAAAGCGGGCTTTGGGCGGTCTTTGGGTAGCAAATTATCTACTTGTGTCCGGCCTGTCCGGCCTGAATTTGTTTATGGGCTCACAAATATTAAGCCTGGCCTGCCCGGCCTGTCTTAGTTTTTGGGTCGGGCGGCCCGGCCTGCCCGAATTTACACCCCTAGGTTGAATATAGAGAAGCCCCACAAAATGGATCATTCTCTATCAACTCCATTATTTCACATTTTGATATTTCTAGGCCCATAACTTTAGAATTCAGGGCCTGTAAATAAAAAATTTACTTCATAATACCAAAACAACCCTTTAGTATATATAGTTATAAAATTAGGCGTAGATTTCATTTTTGGTTTCATTTTCTTTTTCAGTTTCTCTCTCTAATTTTCTTTAGCTCTATCTCTCGGATGAAGAACCAGTCCGAGAAACAATTCCTAATCGAAATTCTCAATGAAAAATGATTTCGAAACCTAGATCGAAGATTTACAAACAAATATCCTGATTATCCAAACAAAAATTCTACATCAACATCACTTTCTCTCTCTGGTTTTTGCTCTGAAGAGTATTAGGGTTTTCAGTTTCAGATCGTCAGCGTCGTAGTTTAACGGAGAAGAAGAAAACGAGTTTAACTTCATCGATTTCAGATGACGATGCATATGGATCTCCGTTGATGATTTCGATTGAATAGCTCAATGAACTAATCGATTGAAATAAATATATTTGATCTACGTCGATTAAATATGAATTTTTCAGTTGATTCGAAGATATCTCAGGAATTGATTTAATCGATTTTTGTTCAATGGATTTATAGATCTGAATGATTTGGTTCAAATTTATTTAACAACTTATCATCAATCTACGAATTCTCAATTGATTCTAGTTTGTTGTTTCAAAGCTACTCCATGTTAGGTTTTCTGATTTGAAGTTGTTGTTGTTTCTTTTGATTTCTGAGATCAAGAAGAATCATCACTGTTTCAGAAGAATAGCAACAAAATCAAGGTACAATTTGTTTTTTAGTTGTCGTTAGTAATTATTCTTGATTCAATTTTAGTTTCATTCTCGATTTCAATTTTGATTTAGTTTTATCACAATCTAATTTCCTACGGGAACCAATCTTGATCTGTTTTTGATAATTTAATTTTTGTTTTGTTCATTTTGATTAGGTGATTTTCAGTTGGGTTGAAGAATAATTTAGGAGTATGTGGATTCAATTTTATAAATCAGGTATGTATAGCTGGATTTAGGAGTATGCGTTTTCGTATGAACTCAATTTGTATTTAAGATCTGTCAAAGTGGTTTAATTAGTATTTGATTGAGAGTAATGTTTATTTTTGTTTCAATTGATGTTTGTAGGTGGGAGGACTAGCAGTACCTAATCACATGACATGTTATTCTGGTCTCGGTGGTGCACTCAGTTTTATTATGTACAGTTTTTCCTAACCCTTCAACTGTCTATGAGCTAATAGTAGTGGAGAATACAAATTTTTTATCTTCTATGTTTAGTTAATACTGGACGTGGACTTGTAATGCTTTCAATTTGATATAAATATATGTGAAAATCATCGTTGTTTTAGTTGCTAGAAGAAACTACTTCGTGCATAGTTGATTTGCGTATAGTATGTTTATATTTGTGATTCATATTCCTAAGAACTGCTGAACTTTAGCAACTGTTGAATAATGCTTGTCAGACGCGGGCTTAGAAATGTTATTTAAGCAATTGTGAAAAGATGTGTAATGTTATTTAAGAAATGTTTTTGTTTCATCGAAAGATTTAGGAGAGAGGTCTGAAATAAAGAAGAAAGTGATATGAAAACACCGATTGGTAAGTTTGATGGAGCAACTGCACAAACAACATAGTACGTTGGTCTGTGATCATGGAGTCGGTATGTAACTTCTAGATGTGTAACTTCTAGTTACACAAGTTAAATAGATGTGTAACTTTTAGTTACACATGCTAATCAAATGTATAACTTCTACTTACACAAGCTAAATAGATGTGTAATTTGTAGTTACACATGCTAATTAGATGTGTAACTTTTACTTACACATACTGATTTTAATGTAGTTTTTTAGAGCAGTTTTATCTTGATTTCGTTATCTTGATTTCAAATTTGTTAACTTTTGTTTGTTGACCAAAATCTGAACTTACTTTTTCTTCTTGAATGATTATTTCAGCTTGTATTTCTAGTTCAGCTACTTCATTCCCCTCTTACAATAGTGATGGTGGTGGATCTTACTTGATCTGTTAAGGTATTGAACCTTAATTCTTTTTATCAGTTCTTCACTGCTTGTTATATTTCATGATTGCAGACCTTTTTTATACAGATAATCAATTTTTGATTGGTGAAAATATGGGATTTTACTTGTATAGATATATTTCTTCTGCTCATGCTTTTCCTTCTTTCATATAATGATGTTGCCATGTTTCTTAGATTGTTGAATCAAAGCTTGGATTTTACTTACTATACAGAATGAGCACTGGTATAACAATTATGGTCAAATATTTTACTATATAGAAGGGTATACATGTGTTTTGCATCGACACGGCGACTGACATGGTAAACACAGGTTCAATAAAGTTAGGGTTAGGTTCATGTTATGAACATTCTTATGTTTTGTGATTTCTCCTGTTAGCTAGTTCGATCTAACTAGGCTGCAAAAATGTCAAAATTCTGAAATCGTGTAACTGCGAGTTACACATGCCAATTGGATGTGTAACTGCGAGTTACACATGCCAATTGAATGTGTAACTGCTAGTTACATGTGGTAATTATATGTGTAAAACTTAAGATTTGTATATCTTATGTCATGCATTCATATTTTTTTATGTTCTGGTCTGATACTAGAATACCAGTCAGTCTTTCCATGCATAAATATTGATTTATCCATCTTTTTACAGGTTACCCTCTCTGAGCAGATGAGTTAGGAGGTATGATTGCGTAAGACTTGAGATGACATAGAAGAATATGATGATCAATTGGTGTTTTGGATTGGTGTGTCAATCTGCATGTGTTGATTATTAATATTACCCCCAATTACACTAGATAGATGCATGTGTAACTATCAATTACACTAGATAGATGCATATGTAACTCTCGATTACACTAGAGAGATGCATGTGTAAATTCTAGTTACACATGCTAAAAAATTGTTGTAAATGAATATTAAAGTAATACATGTATTTTTTTTATGTTCTCTTTTTTATGTCTATTTTTTGCATATATATACAAGTGTAACTTTGCATTACACATGCCATAAGGATGTGTAACTTCTGGATACACATGCCATATGCATGTGTAACTTATGTTTACATTCGCACTGTACTTTAATAATTTCGGGCCTAGATTTAATAATTTTGGGCCTAGATTTAAATTTTATTTAATTATGGGTTTGGCAATATTCATAAGGGTATCAAGGTCTTTTAATAATTCGGGACCTAGATTTAAACTTCTTTTAATTAAGGGCCTCATATTATGGATTACCCATGGGTGGGGCCTGAGCCTAATTTTCCCTTTTGGTTATCGTGTCTCTTTTTTTCTACCACGACTCCCTCAATATTTATCTTTTTTCATTTTTTAGACGAAGGCCTTCAAAGAGGCTAAAGATCCCTCAACAGTCCGCGGAAGGTATGACCTTGATTATTTGTGTTTGCAAGGTGCAAATAAAGCGTTTTCGAGCAGCAAATTGTTTATAGTCCAAACAATTTATTCTTTAGGTTTGCAGGATGTGGCATACGAAGATGCTCCATTCACTTGGTCAAACAATAGATAGTGCAAACATATGTGAAAGAATTGATATATCCTTAATTTCTTACCAATGGATTCAGAACTTCCCATACACTAAGATATCGCACTTACATAGAGTGGGCTCGAACCGCACCCCTATATTTTTAGATTCTAACCCGAAAAAAAAGGAAACTACAAAAGTCTTTCGGTTATCCCAACCTACATTATCTTCAGTGGTTACGGCGTCTTGGGGAATCAACTCGGATAGACATTCCAATACTGATCTTCACTCAAACCTCAAATTCCTTTCGTCGAATTCAGCGCATTGGAACTCTGAGTTTTTGGAAATATTCATAAGAATATAAAAACTCTTAATAAAAGAATTGAGAGTATTCATAAAACTAGTAATTTCTCCTCGAACATAGAAAAGTTAACGAAGCTTCAAGCTGAACTAGGAAAATAATACGGAATAAAAAATGATTGCTACCATCAGATTTCAAGGGATAAATTCTTTAGCTAATATGATCAAAACACTGATTATTTTCATACAGTCGCTTCTAATAGAAAAAGAATCAATTCCATCAGTGCCCTTAGAGTACGATTGGGGCTATGGTTATCTGATAGAGACCATTCCACGCTTGTCAATCATTTATCCTAGATTAGTGCTACTCAATCGAGCAATCATGATATTGATATCTCAAACATAATTGAACCTTGCGTCCCTGAAGAAGAAAACTCTTCCCTCTATGAAATTCCTTTAAAATAAGAAATTTGGGCTATTATTTCTAACATGAATCAATGGGGAGCGCCGGGCCCGGACGGGTTCCAACCCGGCTTTCTTAAAGCGAACTGGGACATTTTGGACAATGACATTACTTTAGCAATTCAAGATTTTTTCAAAACATGGATTTCATATCCCGAATTCAATCATTCTTTTATCACTCTAATCCCAAAAAATTCTACTCCTCAGACCCCAGCAGATTTTAGACCCATTAGTTTGAGTAATACTACCTACAAGTTAATCTCTAAGATTTTAGCTAACAGGCTAAAACCTATCCAAAGAAAAATTATATCCCCCGACCAATCATCTTTTCTTACGGGTAGACAGATTACAGATAACATTATCATAGCCCATGAACTCCTTCACTCTATGAGTATTTCAAAGCCAAAAAGGGTTACCTTACTCTAAAATTGGATCTCCCTAAAGCTTTTGATAAAGTTGAGTGGACTTTCATCAATAAAGTTATCTTATCCTTTGGTTTTACCTCCTCTTGGATAAATCTAATCATGCAATGCATTTCAACCACGCCCTTTTCGATCCTCCTTAATGGTTCTCCAGGTCCAACTTTCAAAAATTTTAGGGGATTCAGATAGGGAGACCCTTTATCCCCAAATCTATTTTTAATCTGCATGGAAACTTTATCCAGACTTTTGGAGAAAGCTATTGCGAAGAAAAAGTTATCAGGGTTGAAAATTAACAAGAACACCTCGAATATCTCCCACTTGTAGTTTGCAGATGATTGTTTTCTATTCAAAAGAGCAGATTTAGGAGAAGCAAAAAATTTACTAGACATTTTATCAACTTTCGGAGAAATAACGGGGCAAATGGTGAATCTTCAAAAATTGGGCATTTATTTTAGCCACCACATACACCCGAGACATGAAAAAATAATTACGAAAATCTTAATAGTTCAGCTGATGACCAAAAATGAAAGGTTTTTGGGGACGCCTTTATTCTTTGATAAGAAAAGGAAATACAATTTTGAACCTCTTCTTCAAAGGCACTATTCTACTCTTAAATGATGGAAATCGAAACTTCTCTCTCAGGAAGGGAGGGCGGTGCTGATAAAATCTATTCTTCAATCTTACCCTACCTACCAAATACAAGTTTTAGCCTTACCAAAAGAGACCCTAGATCATATTGACGGGATTCAAAGAAATTTTTGGTGGAATAAAGATCGGGTGAAAAGACAAGGCAGATTTATAAAAGTTTGGAAGGGTATCTGCAAGCCCATATCACAAGGAGAATTAGGCATTAAAAACCCTCACCATTTTAACCTAGCCCTTTTAACTAAACTGGTCAGCATACTAATCTCTTAATCAAATCAACTTTGGGTCAAACTTTTAAAAAGCAAAATACTTTCCAAACTCAAATCCGCTAGAATATTATAAATCTTCTTATCTTTCTTGGATTTGTACTACTATCCAAAAAGGGATGAATCTTATCAAGGGTAACTTCGTGTGGCAAGTTAAAAATGGGTTGTCGGTAAAAATTTGGGAAGACAGATGGATCCCCAATGAAAATATAATTCAACGACCGGTGGGTAGAGGAGACCAAATTCCAAAAATAGTTAAAGAGCTAATCACACAGGAAAACAGTTGGGATATAGAAAAATTAGAAGAATATTACAGTCCTGCGATCAAAGAAAAAATAATCGCAATCTCAACTAGAAGAGAAGAGGAAGATAAAATGAAGCGGAGACACCACTCTTCCGGAGCTTTTTAAGTGAAAAATATTTATAATTTTCTTAACAATCAAGACCAAGACATTGACCCTATGGTTGGTTTTCCTTGGAAGAAATTATGGAAAATTAAATCAATTCCAAGAATTAAATTGTTCGTTTGGAAATTAGTGCAGAAGGCACTTCAAGTAGACTTGCATCTCGTATGGACAATATTTCTGAAGACTGCCACATGTTTAATGCCCAAGTTCAAGAAAACGAACAACATTTATTCAGATTTTTCCCTTTTTCAAAAACTATGTGGTTTGGGGTTTCGTTAAGCTTTATTAAGAACCCAACCTTATCTGACTCTATAGGAAATTGGGTCAAAAACTGGATAGAGGATCATCACTATAATCAATTTTCAGAAGAAAAAAAATCGCTATTGTTCTCATACGCTCAGTTGTTTTCGAAGGAAAGGCCCCTAACTCCACAATGCTGATAGAGATGACAAACACATTTACACTCAGCAGTTCCTATGCCAATCACGAGAAATATTTCAACTAGAAGCGGAGTTGTTTCAACTCCAAATTGAACTTCCTTAAACACATATTAGATAGTATTCACATATAGATGCGGCTTTCAAGAAAGAAGATTTATCAATGTGTTTTGCTTTTATATTATACTAAGTGGATCAAGAAGAATTCATGCATATCGAAGCAGGCTCAGATAAGGCTATGTCAGCAGTTCATGAAGAAGCAAAGGCTATGTTAAAGCTACTTCGTGGTTAAAAAATAATATCCTATCCAGTATTTCAATTGTCACAAATTTCAAAAGTATTGCCGATTTCATTAGTAACAAGTGTAAGGAAATTTCATGGGAAGCAGAAAACATAATTAAAGAGGTTAAAGTGAATATGTATACTCAGCGGCGGATACTTTAGCTGAGGAAGCAAGAATCAAGAGCCTCCAACATTTATATTTACACAACAGAGAAAAAAATTTAGCAAATCAAGTATTTTATCTAATGCTTTTGAGAAAAATAATGGTGTAAACCTTTTGTACTATATTACTTGATTTATAAAATTTTATGTTTTTATCAAAAATAAAAAAAGTTTGCAGAAGGTATATTGGAGGTACAGACTCCCTTCAACTAAAAAGAAAGAGGTACAAACCAAAGCATAAAATAGAGTTAACCTTAGACCACTGGCCTAACATGTGAGCTACAAAGTTACACAGTCTTGGTTGAAAGCTCAAAATGCATACCGATAATTGAAAAGAGAAATAAGAAATATCTTTGAAAATAGCATATGTTCGTTGATCACCATCAAAAACTCCAGCAGAAAATTGATCAACTGAACTCTTAGTATCACTCTCAATGATAATATGAGACAACTTCTGTTTTACAAATTTTTTCAAAACTACCAAAATCCCTAGCTTCCGCTTCAATTGTTGAGGCCACATCAAAACCCAAAGCAACACAAATAGGCTTTATTTAAATGATCCCTTGATAGACGCATTTATGTGTCTAATATAGCTCATTTGTATATATTGTTAGTGCTCGATATCGTACTTATTTGGTTATTTTATTTATTTGTAGGTGTTTTTGGAAGAATAAGGCTTTGTGGCGAAATTGGCTAAAAATGCGGCATTTGGACCTCCGTTGATAACTACCAGAAGCACCCCAGAAGTATGTTGGAGACACCCAGAAATACCCAGGAGGAACCCCGAAAAAGAGCGGAAAACACCCCGGCTGATAAAGGCGCCCAACTTTTGGATTAGGGGCACCCCCCTTCTTCACGTTTCAAAAAAACAAAATTGGCGGGAAAAATACATGCAAGAACTGGTGAAATTTCATTTCGATTTTTGATGGGCTTCTGAAGAGATTCAATCGCTGGAAATTGTTGGGTTAAGCCTGTTAAGGCTAAACAGGCCGAATACAAGTAATTTTAGCGATCAAGTTGGGCTGTTTTGGCCTGGAGAAGGATTCAAAGTCCTAACAGGACACAGTGTTCTGTTTTGAGTTTCAAAGATTGGTGAGAGATTTTTGGGGGATTTTCTACGCTGGACAACCATGTATTTAGTCGAGTTCAAGTCAGAGAAGATTTTGGGAGCAATAGAATAGCTAACAGACGCATACAAAGATCGACAGATGGAATTATTGTTCAAACTGCACGTGAAGAATAAGAGATTTATTCTCGAATTTGATCGAGTTTCTAGGGAATCGGAAGGCTATATATAGTTGGGTTTTTATCATAGAAGGGTTAGAAACCCTTAAGAGAGAATTGGGAGTTGAGGAGAGTCGAGAAGAAGGAGTTACGAGATTTGTTGCTGCTGCTGTGTCCGCCATTGAAGACCTTCAAGAACACGAAGAATGGACTCTCAAAGTCCGTCGTTCCTGAATAGTATTTAACGCAGAAACAATGTGTCGTAGTTCAACAGCGCTGGATATGTATCGTTTATAAACGGCATTACTCATCTTTGTAACAGTGATGCTGTAACGTTTATACAGCGTTGCAAACTTCTCTTTATCACCATATTCATCAATAAAAACACCTATTAAGCAATTTTGAGCAAGTTTTTGATATGAGGAGCTAAACCCCTTAGCCAAGGCGACGGAGGAAGCCATTGGTCCTTATTTATGGTATAATTCTAACTTTATTATTTATTTGCAATATTATTACATGATTATTTGCATGGAATTTTTATTGGAAAATTGATTTTTATTGAATAACTGTTGATTCATTTTGATGGAGCATGCTTAGTTTAAGACTCTTGATGTTTCATGCTTGGTGTTTACATTTATTACTTCAAAAATCTACAAAAGGCATAATATTAGAATCACTCTAAAAGAAAAATTGCATGAATATTAATTATTAAAATTTATCAAATAATGGGTCAATGGTGGAATCCAAGTCTTGGTGTTTTTCCCTAAAGTTTTCAAACAAATTTATTTGCTTGTTTAAATTTAAATCTAAAAACTGTTTTCTTCACAAGTCTGAAAAGACCCTGTTTACCACTATTACTACAATCACTTTTGAAAAACCATCAAATTTTTGGCGCCGGTGCCGGGGATTTGTGTTTAGGTAGCATTTTTTTTTTAGATTTATTATTTACTTTTTTTTTGTTGTTTATTTTTATTTGTTCCTCTTTACGTTTCTTTGGGTGTGTCTTTGATTTGCAGGTTTGAAGTTGGACACTAAGGACTTGGAGAAAAAAAAAAGCGTAA